>NC_087347.1:35260378-35563409 GCF_030014295.1 Loxodonta africana | reverse complement strand
TTCTAAGGTTCCTGTCTTACAAAAAAAAAGAAAAAGAAAAATTTTGATTACAGATAGAATTTATTTAAAAGATATATTTAAAAAATGAACAGTAAGAATAATTTACAAATTAACACATAGAAAATGCTGCATTGTTATAGGAAAGTGGCTTACACATAAAGAAATAACATACTATGAATGTGATTAATCACATTAACAATTCTACATGGTATATAGAAATGGGGAAACCCCGGTGGCCTAGTGGTTAAGTGCTGCGGCTGCTAACCGAAGGGTCGGCAGTTCGAATCCACCAGGCGCTCCTTGGAAACTCTATGGGGCAGTTCTACTCTTTCCTATAGGGTAGCTATGAGTCAGAATCGACTCGGCAGCACCGGGTTTGGTTTTTTGGTTTTATATAGAAATGGCAGTAATAGAGTAAGCCAGACTGATGTAACGAACTGACCACCACCCCAACCACCAGATTAAGTAGCTTGTAGAAAAAGAAATTTGTCTCTTAGTGACAGTCCGAGATAAGTGCTCTAGATTGATGAGTGGTTCTGCTCCTGGAGGTCATTCAGGAGTTTAGGCTGGTGGTAGCTGTGGTAGGCTGAATAATGGCTCCCTATTTTTTTTTTTTTAATGATGTCCATATCCTAATCCTTAGAACCTGTGAGTATGTTACACTATATGGCAAAGGGGACTTTGAGAATGTGATTAAACTAAGGATATTGAAATGGGCAGACTATCCTGGATTATCTAGGCGAACCCAATGTAATCATACTGACCCTTATAAAAGGGAGACAGGAGAAGAGTCAAAGAAGGTGAGGCAACAAGGGAAGCAGTTAGAGAAAATATGACAATAGAAGCAGAAGTCATAGACTCAGAGAGACATTTGAAGATGATATGCTGCTGGCTTTAAAGGTGAGGAAAGGGGCCATAAACCAAGGAATGAAGGCAGCATCTGCAAGCTGGAAAAGGTAAGAAAACATTCTCCCCGAAAACATCCAGAAAGAAATGCAACCAAATCAACATCTTGACTTTATCTCAGTGAGACCTGATTTTGGACCCCTGACCTCAGACCTATCTATAATAAATGTGTGTTATTTTAAGCCACTGACTTGTGGTAATCTGTTACAGTAGCCATAGGAAACTAATACAGTGACTTAATATGTGACTTCCAACATTGCTCTGGACATCCCCACTCCAGCCAGTGAGAAGGGGTGAAAGAGGACAATGGAACAGGAACACTGCTCTTTCAAGAGACCTTCCTTGAAGTGCCTCACATCACTTCCCCTTGTACAGAATGAAAGGAATTTGGTTGCACGGCCATGGAGAGACTAGAAATTGAGAGTGACTGGGAACCACATGAGCAAATAATTCTATTACTGGGGAGAAAGGGGAGGAAAGATTTTGAGAGAAAGCTAGCAGTCTTTGCCATAGCAGGGAACATAGAGCATAGATAGCATTTATCCCACCTCTTTTGCAATCTAAGTAAAACATGGAAAGTAGGTAGGGAAGAAATACAGTGCCATAATCATTTAAAATAGTAACAGCTAAAGTATATTGAACACCGACTAATTCTTTTTGGTATAATGACTCTGTATTCCTTCCATCTTCTTTTGATGCTTCCTGCATCATTTAATATTTTCCCCATAGAATCCTTCACTATTGCAACTCGAGGCTTGAATTTTTTCTTCAGTTCTTGCAGCTTGAGAAACACTGAGCGTGTTCTTCCTTTTTGGTTTTTCATTTCCAGCTCTTTGCACATGTTATTATAATAGTTTACTTCATCTTCTCAAGCCACCCTTTGAAATCTTCTGTTCAGTTCTTTTACTTCATCAAATCTTCCTTTTGCTTTAGCTGCTTGATGTTCAAGAGCAAGCCAAGAAATATGGAAGACAGCTTCCTGGCCAACTGACTGGAAGAGATCCATATTTATGCCTATTCCCAAAAAAGGTGATCCAACTGAATGTGGAAATTATAGAACAATATCATTAATATTTGTTTGGCTTGGGTATCATTAATATCACATGCAAGCAAAATTTTGCTGAACATCATCCAAAAATGGCTGCAGCGGTATATCAACAGGGAACTGCCAGAAATTCAGACCGGTTTCAGAAGAGAACGTGGAGCCAGGGATATCATTGCTGATGTCAGATGGATCCTGGCTGAAAGCAGAGAATACCGGAAGGAAGTTTACCTGTGTTTTATTGACTATGCAAAGGCATTCGACTGTGTGGGTCATAACAAATTATGGATAACGTTGCGAAGATTGGGAATTCCAGAACACTTAATTGTGTTCATAAGGAACATTTACATAGATCAAGAGGCAGTTGTTTGGACAGAACAAAGGCATACTGATTGGTTTAAAATCAGGAAAGGTGTGCATCAGTGTTGTATTCTTTCACCATACCTATTGAATCTGTACGCTGAGCAAATAATACGAGAAGCTGTACTATATGAAAAAGAACGGGCATCAGGCTTGGAGGAAGACTCATTAACAACCCATGTTATGCAGATGAAACAACCTTGCTTGCTGAAAGTGAAGAAGACTTGAAGCACTTACTAATGAAGATCAACGACCACAGCCTTCAGTATGGATTGCACCTCAACATAAAGAAAACAAAAACCCTCACAACTGGACCAATGAGCAACATCATGATAAACGGAGAAAAGATTAAAGTTGTCAAGGATTTCGTTTTACTTGGATACACAATCAACAGCCATGGAAGCAGCAGTCAAGAAATCAAAAGACACATGGCATTGGGTAAATCTGCCACAAAGAACCTCTTTAAAGTGTTGAAGAGCAAAGATGTCACCTTGAAGACTAAGGTGTGCCTGACCCAAGCCATGGTATTTTCAATCGCATGATATGCATACAAAAGCTAGACAATGAATAAGGAAGACCGAAGAAGAATTGGTGCCTTTGAATTGTGTTGGTGAAGAATATTGAATATACCATGGACTGCCAGAAGAATGAACAAACCTGTCTTGGAAAAAGTACAACCAAAATACTCCTTAGAAGCAAGGATGGCGAGACTGCTTCTTACATACCTTGGATATGTTGTCAGGAGGGATCAGTCCCTGGAGAAGGACATCATGCTTGGCAAAGTACAGGATCAGCGAAAAAGAGGAAGGCCCTCAATGAGGTGGATTGACACAGTGGCTGCAACAGTGGGCTCAAGCATAACAATGATTGTAAGGATGCTCAGGACCGGGCCACGTTTTGTTCTGTTGTGCACAGGGTCGCTATGAGTCAGAACCGACTCGACGGCACCTAACAACAACAACAACAACAACAAAACATATTGAGGGTTTCCTATGTTCTAGTCATTGAGGTGAGCTACATGTGTGAACTCCCTTAATGCCCCCTTTAGGAGGTAGGCACTGTTATTATTCTCACTTTACAAAAGAGGAAGGAGGGTTACAAAGAACAACTTGCCCAATGTCAGATGGCTAGTAAGGGGTTGTACTGGAATTCAGCCTTAGGTTGTATAACTTTGGAACCTGTGTTCTTATTATCTTTCTACATTCTTTTAATTATATACTGTTATGTTGAAAGGTATAATTCTAAATACTGAAAATAGACCAATGGGCAAATGATTAGATACCCCTTTGATTATATGAGGAAATAATTTGGAAAAGCATACTTGTTTCTCTTAAAAAATCCACTAGTAGTTCTCTCACCTGTGAATTTTACTTTTTCTTCTAATGTGAATAAAATTTTAATTTTATTATTTGTACTTTGCCTTAGTGAGCAATACTATAAATTCATTATATTTTTCTTTCATGCAGTAATTTAAATTCTACATAAATTATAGATGTTTTAGTTATTATTTATCATGTTTACCAAGTTTTCAGCACTTATAATGTAGACTTTTAGTATATTTGTTCAATTTATTAATTTATCCATTCATTCAAAACTATTTACCAAGATCCAACTATGAGCCATTACTGAGGATACTTTGGTGAGAAAGATAGATTTGATTTATGTCTTTCAAAAACCAAAAACCAAACCCAGTGCCGTCGAGTTGATTCCGACTCATAGTGACCCTATAGGACAGGGTAGAACTGCCCCATGGAGTTTCCAAGGAGCACCTGGTGGATTCACACTGCTGACCCTTTTGTTAGCAGCTGTAGCACTTAACAACTACGCCACCAGGGTTTCCTTTTATGTCTTTATAGAACTTAAAATCTAATATGAACATGATATATACAAGGATTAACCACTAAGTGTGATAAAGACTAAAAAAAAAAAAAAACCCGTTTCCATCAATTCCAACTCATGGCGACCCTATAGGACAGAGTAGGACTGTAGCATAGAGTTTCCAAGGAGCACCTGGTGATAAAGACTAAAGTAAGGAAAATACAGGAAGTACAGTCTTTATCTAGACATTTATTCAAAACAGATTATTTTAAGTAGGAATTTTGTAAATATCTTGAAATTCTCCCCTGAAGCATTATTTTTATTTCTCTACTTGTCATCTTTTTTTTTTTTTTAAGATGGAAGAAACTCAGTCATGTTGACATGATCCAATTTCTTCCTGCTTGAAAAGAAACCCTTGCCCACCATTTTCTTCCAGCTACCAGCCTATTTCTCTGACCATCTTTGTAGCACAACTCAAAATATTTTCTATTTATGGAAAAAATCAAATTCCCAAAGCTTATATATATATATATATATATACACACACACACACTCACATAATACATCTATATGTACATACATATGTTATACATGTACTATATAAACATAGATTTCTGTGTGTGCATATGCATGCACACAACTTATATTTAAGTATGAAGCCACCTTTTTCCTGTGGATCCCAAAACATACTGTGGATCTCAAACAATTTTTGGAAAGGTGGGGGGAATCACAAGTCACATAAAGGGGACTTGTAAAATGATGTGTTGGGAACCCAGATGACATTGTCACCTGGCTTCTAACTGAAGGCTGTTCTCTTCACTTGTTTCTTTGTGCAGATATATTAGTAAATGCAAAAAATCCCAAGTTTGTGGCCTTCTAAACGGTATAAGCAATGTCTCCAATTTCTTTCATAACCTTATCTCTTGAAGGAATTGTAAGAATTTGCAGCCTCCAAGGCACTGAAACTGCTCTCATTAAGGTCATTTGTGATCTCCAGGCTGAGTGTTAATTTTCAATCTTACCTGATTTGACTTAGCTACAGCAATTGGCATAGTTAAGCACTCTCTCCTCCATGAAACATTCTCATGGATATGACTTACTATAAGACCATACTTCCCTGGATTTTTCTCCTATCTCATTGCCCACCCTTTGTTAGTTTTATTTGCTGGTTCCTCCTCATCTCTCTTACCTCTAGTATTGGAATTCTCGAAGCTCAGACCTCAGAGATCTTCCTAGTCCGTTTATAGTGACTCTTCAGTGATGACATTCATGTTAATGGCTTTATGTATGATCTGTACTCTGATTATTTCCCAAACTTATGTTTTTATATATTCCTCCAAATTTATATCTTAGACTTGCCCCTGAACTTCAGAGACTATATACCACTTCTACCTGTCATCTCTACTAGGAGAGTTAATAGCTCAACTCATCATATTCAAAACCTATTTCCTGGTTTCCATCTCAGTAAAGGGCTGTAGATATCACTTCCAATCTTCCAGTTACTCAGGCCAGAGACATTGGAGTCATTTTTGACTCTTCTCATTCTCTTACATCAAATTCTGTTAGTTTTACTTTTAAAATCTATTCAGAATACAACCCCTTCTCATTATCTCTACCTGCTACCACTGAACTCCTATCATTTATTTAGATTATTGCAAAAACCTTCTACATTGACTCCCTCTATTTAACCTTGCCCCATAGAGCATGTTCTCAACATAATAGTCAGAATGATCCTTTTAACAATTAAGTAAGATTGCAACACTCTTCTGGCTCAAAATCTCTAATGCCTTCCTTACTTATTCAGAGTTAAAAGACAAATCTTTATAATGGCCTACAAAGCCCTACATTATTTGGCCCTGATTCCTTCTCTGATCTCATCTAATAGCCTCTACAATTGACTTTTTTGCTATTCAAAATAACTATGGTCAGAACAATTTCTTTCCTGGTACAGCAATTCAATAAAGATCTATTGAGTGGATAAGTGAATGAGTGCTTAGAGAATTTTTCCATGGCAAAATAATAACAATAACAACAACAATGGCAAGAGCCATTATGTTGTTAGATATCTGGAAGCTGTCCTTTAACTTCATATGTTATTAAACAGAAGGCAAATACATCACTTGCTTTAATAGCAACTTTCTAGGACTAAGGTTCTCGATGATGTTTCTTCAGTCTTTGAAAATTCAGAAATGGGGTCAGAGAACGTGGATTTTTAAGTTTCCATAGGTCGCCCTAATCCAAATAGGGCCTAGATACTACTGTTCAACATCTTAAAATAAGAAGTGGTTTTCAGAAATTGCAATACATAACCATAGAGAATAGATTGTGAAGCACTTGTTAACTACTATATCCAAGTGTATCTTTCCTAGAGACAGATACAATATTAGATGGTTTCCAAGGCTTTCAGTTCAAAAGAACTATTAAAAATGCCTTAGTTGAGAATGTAAGCCAACGAGCTCTGCTTGGAGGGAAGCCATGTGCTCCCTTTCCTGGCAGCTACACAGAGCAAAGCTCTTTAATCCTTTTCTAAGAAGAATTTGCTCCATTGAGAGATTTCTTCTTGAAAGTGGTAACGCCATTGATGTTACAAAAACTATTTGGTTTCTTAAACCTGGAAGTGTTGGTACAAGGAAGATATCCTTGGTATACACAGCATTGACTTTAAAATGGAAAGGAAAATACCGCTACACCAACATAAACTGGTCAATCATTGTCAGCTTCCATTGATTTGAAGGGAAGTGAATCCAAAGAACTCCTGTGCAGGGGCAACTGGAGAGGCTGTGTGTGTGTGTGTGTGTGTGTGTGTGTGTGTTGGAGATGGAAACTCTTCCAATTTTAGAAAACATGTTGATAAATTAGAATTTCACAATCTCCTCCCTGATTTTGCTGCTAGGATGACTAATGCATAAGAAGAAATCTGGTGTTCAACAAAACCATAATGATCGTTTGAGGTGTTTATGCACACCAATCATTGAAGAGTGAGGAATAGTATAAAAACTTGGTAAGTTAATTTGCGATTATAAAAAATGTGTAGAGGTCATGAGTTCTATTTGCCAAACTGAAGTTACATAAGCATCCACACATTTCTTTGTGAGGGGTGGGAATTGAGGCATTCCCGTGACCTAGAATCACACAAGAATTTGTGAGGAAAGTATGTTCAATAAACAGGGAAGATCTCTTTCCTATTCAGTGCATTCTGGTAGCTGATGACATCTTTACTCCTGGAGCCCTTGTGATTCCATAGAATTCAGCAACTGCTTCTTTTATGCCACACCCCAGCATGGGTGTCTTTGCAGATGTTGAGAGCTCTGGGGCCAGGGTCTAGCTTACGTAGATGCCACATGTCACCATCTCTTTCTTAGAACCTGAGACTTACTTGGGGCTGCGACTGAGCATTGACAAAACTCATAGGTTTCTATCTGCTCAACACTGTTCTTTCCTCAGACTTGGGAATCTTTCTCATTTTTCTCACATTATTTCTTTCTTTCCTCCCTTTTTCTACCTTCTACCCTCCACACCTGCTCCTGATCCACCAACCAAGCATAATATCTTCAAATGAGCTACTATACACAAACTTCTCCAAGAGGAATATGACTGTCTTATTGGAACAAGAAAGGAGAAAGGGTTACAGTAGGAGCAAGAGACAAATCAGTATCTCAATAAATTACCCTTCTATGACCGTGCAACCAAAAGAGCACGAGAAAGCTTATATGTTTCCCTAAACCATGTCTTGAAATTCTTCATTTCCTCTAAACCAAGAACAATGATTTAAAACTCTTCAGATAAGTATTTAGTTACAAAAGTAAATTATCAAGAGCTTGTTTTCTAGTCATTTTTATCTAGGTTGGAGATCCTAAATACCTGTTCACTGATTCTTAGTATGTTAGCATCATGATAATTCATTCCTAGTGCATTTCAAAAACATTCAAAGGCATAAATACTCTTTAAATAGAAAAATTAGACCCTATTCCATGAACATTTTCTTTTCCAACTATTATTAAATATATTATATGTATCCAAGTAAATATTCCTGAAAGGATGAGTGTCTTTTCTTAATACATTTTTTTTTGTTGCAAATGGACCAATAATGGAAGAAGACTGCAGAAAAATTTTAGTAGATAATTAGCAACAGAAGGTTTCAAAAGCTTTCCTTGGTAGGATGATTAGTGATTACTTTGACTTCTTTTTTTTTTTTTTTTAATTTGCAATATGTGTCCTCCCTTATGCTTCAGCTTTGTCTAAATATCAGTATGTTTGCATAACCAAATTTTATAGAATATTTTAGGGTTCTTCCATTTGGCATGTGGCTAATAATAAAGGATTCATTACGTGGCTCATACATTAAAATTGAGCCTCAAGGAAACTCTTCTTTATAATACAATGTGAGCAATTCTGCCAAGCTGGAAAAACCAGTTGGCATAATAATAAAATATACAGATATAATGATAAAGAGTAATTTCTAGAAAGAGGGAGGATAAGTTTAGCTCAAGGAGAGGAAGTAATATTAGCAAAGTGGGGTCTATATAGAAGGACAGCTTATAGTAATACAAATACAAAAGTTTTTCTCAAGGAAGATTTTAACTCACCTGAGATAGGTTATCAGAAAGTGACCGACTGAAGATCCATAAGGCAATGGGTAGTCACACAGAAAAAAGGTACAAAAATAGGAATTAAACCTATTTAATTTGGACAAAGTTAGCTTTTGGAGCCCTGGTAGTAGAGTGGTTAAGAGCTCAGCTGCTTACCTAAGGGTCAACAGTTCGAATTTGCCAGCCACTGCTGGGAAGCCCTATAGGGCAGTTCTATTCTGCCCTATAGGGTAGCTATGAGGTTGACTCAATGGCAACAGGTTTAGTTTTTGGTTTAACCTATCGTTATATTGTTATATAGCTTTCTCAACCTGATGAATGAGAGAAATCTGACTACATAGGCTCTTGAAGCCATATAACCAGGGGGGCCATGTGACAGTATAGTATAGCTTCTATTGCACATATATAGATACGGATTTGGAAGTGTCTCAGGTAATTAATCTTATTTAGTTTTTGCTTCTCACCCTGATATTCCACAGATCTCAACACAGATACATGCACAGACATACACACAGGCACACACACACATAAATGCACATATACACATGACCTTTAGGTGAAAAAAAAATTTTTTTTTTTTTTTTAGGTAGGCTGTCTAATTTAAGGTAAGTGCTTTTTTTTTTTTTTTGCAAACAGGAAGTTAAACTAAATGCTTGTTTAACTACTAAATCACTCTAACACCTAATACTATGCTTTGTTAATATAAACCACTGATCACAATAAAATATATATTATTATTTCCATAATACAGACTCGAAGAGGCTAAGCTTCTTCCTCGGGGTCCGTAGATTCTCATATAGACTACTGCTATTATTTCTTAACTCTTTTAGTTAGAGGTAGAAAAAGGATTAGGACCCAACTTTTTTACTTTCAATACCCTTTCTCATCACATCGTGCCAGGAAGCACGTGGTATCAACACAATTTATTACTGGTGGTGTTGACCTTGATCACTTAGCTAAGGTCATTGTCTCAGTCTGGGTTCTCTAGAGGAGCAAAACCAGTGAAATGTATGTATAAATATATATAGAGAAAGATTTACTTCAAGGAAATGGCCCACAAGGTTGTGAAGGCTGACAAGTCCTAAATCTGTGGGTCTGACAGCAGGCTGTTGAGGTTTCAGCTGGCTCACAGGTTGTAGGAGTTGGCAAATACAAGATCTGCAGGTTAGGAAGCGGGCTGGAGACTTATGCTCCAAGAATGCCCCGTAGTTTTCTCATTCAGTGCGAACACTTTTTGTATGCTTCCTACAATACTTTTGAGCTAAGTTTTGCCTTTTCATCTGGCCCTCTGGGTGAACTTGGGTACATTCTACTACTGCTACTCAAAACCAGGGTATTAGTTCCTCTGAGAACATTTCTATTAACTCTCCCCATGGCCTTTCCTTTCTTGGTAGGGAATCACTCAGCCAGGCCTCAGTTTATCTCACCTGAACTGTGTCTTGCTTAATTCCTAATTTCTATAATTGATATAGATGCCGCTGTTTAAATATATTTTGAGAGACTTAAAGGTGGGAAGGAGTTTTACCATTATTGTTATGTAAATGACACACTTTTACAGCAACGTGTAAAAAAAAAAATTGGCATAGAGGCACTTACACGAAAATAGTTTGCAGAGGGGAGGGCAGAGTTGGCAAACAAATGCAGAAGGCGAGTGTTATTTGTGTAAAAATATGGTAAATACCAGAACCAGGAAACCCAACAGTGTCTTAATGAAGCCAATTAAGCCTGATTAATCCTTTCGACTCTTAAAATCATTAGTGTAACCAACTGACATTTAAGCAAAAGAACAAAGTAAAATGTATAACATTGAAATATGTTGCCTAGCAGAATATAAATTCCTTCTTTGTTTAAGAAAAAAATAATAACTACAGGATGAGGTTGTTTTTATTTAAAACAGCAAAAACTATTGAAAAAAAAAAGCTTCATGTTTATGTGCCACAATGATAACATTGGATATAATCTCTCAAATTTTAGATCTAACAATCAACGCATTTGATTTAATTAATTTTGGCCTGAAAATACTCTATGAATTTATTTAAGCAATTGAGATATTCAGAGAATAACTGCCTTTACTATATCCTGTTGGAAGTGTTTTAAGTATTTTTGTCAAGGTCAATTCAACCTGTAACATCTCATTCTATAAATGGTGCCATTCCTCAGAGCTGAGTCCCAGAATTCTGATGAATGCGAACCCCTGATCTCAGTTAGACTGCCAGGAAATGACCTTGTTCCAGCTGTGTGTACTTAACTGATAGATAATTTTGTGATATAAACCCACATAAGGTATGGGTGAAAAAAAAACTTTTTTTGTTTTTTAAGGTATGGGTGAGGACAGAGGAACATTCAGAATATATTCTTACTGGTTTTTAAGTCTTTGCCTAAGTTTGTACAGGAGCAGATGAGTATCTTAAGCTACTCTGGGCTATTGATACTCAAAGTATAATATGAGGCCACCTGGAATTGTCTTAGAAATATGGGCTCTCAGACCGCTCCCCACACCTACTGAATGAGAATCAGCGTTTTACTACAATCCCTGGGTGATACGAATGAGAATGCATATTACAGTTTGAGAGACATTGCTCTAGGTAATTTTAATCAGACTTTTGACTATTGTTGAAAATGGAAAGACACATGAACAATCACAAACCTGGAAGGTTTTCTTTCTCAGTCTCTTACAGTTGTACATCTCCTTAAAAAAAATGTTACTCTTCTTTCAACCTGACCATTAACTACAAAGATAAATATTGAGTTTTTGGGTTCTTCAAATTCATTTGAGGTGAAAACATATCTGGTTTCTTAGATGGTCCTTATAGATTTAACTCTGCCCCAGAAGGCAAGTCGCTCATTCACACATTCTTCATTGTTTCTCTCCCTTTCCGTCACATTCTCTCCATTCCTTAATTGTGCTTCCCAAATTCTTACCTCAGGGTCTGATTTTGGGGGAACCCAAACTCAGGCAGCAAAATTCTCACTATTCCTTAAACACAACAACTTCATATGTGTTGAAGCATGTGCCCACATGCTTGCTGGAAAGAGATTAAGTATGGCTATCAGAGTAAGAGAGACGTGGTGGTGCAGTGGTTAAGTGCTCCGCTGCTAATGGAAAGGTCGATGGTTTGAATCCACCAGCCACTGCATGGGAGAAAGATGTGGCAGTCTGCTTCTGTAAAGATTACAGCCTTGGAAACCCTATGGGGCAGTTCTACTTTGTCCTGTAGGGTTGCGATGAGTCAGAATTGATTTGATGGCAGAGAGCTTTTTTTTTTTTTTAATTGTACCAGAACAAAGATTGTTTGGATTTCTCTTAAGAGAGCTCACAGGGCGATAGTTGTTACTCTAATGAATTTACTATGGTAAAAATTCTGTCTCTTAGCCTCTTAAACAAAGAAACATGATTTTTTTCCAATGTAAGAAAAAAACATGATTCATCAGATATTACATTTCTATACTGCCGATTTCCTCACATTTTTGGTTGCCTTTACCCATTCCTTCCCATGCTCTCACACTAGACCTAGTTATTTACCTAAGTTGCACCATATTGGACATCTCAAGTGCAAACAGCCATTCCCAACTGCAACATCTGATCCTTAAATCTTTCCATTTTCACAGTTCGTACTGTGACCTCCAATTCAATGATCCCTCTCTACCTCACTTCCTTAGTTACATTACTTACTCTGTTTTGGCTGGCCTAGATTCCATAGTCCTTCGTAAGTACTGCTTCGAAAACCTCTCAGACACCCTTGGTCCTGAATCCCTCTTTGGATGAGCCCAACAGTTAATGGTGTGTGCATGTGAATGTAAGTGTGCATGTGTCTGTGGGGGATGTTTGTGGAATGAATAATTATATGCAATGTAAGAATTATTAGTAAAAATCTGCACAGAACTATGAGTATCTTGGCAGGGATTTGAGGTAGAATTATGGTTTAAACCATTTTAAGTGGCCTCCAAGGAGCTCTGGTGGTGTGGTGGTTAAAAGCTTACCTGCTAAGCAAAAAGTCAGCAGTTTGAAGCTATCAGCTGCTCCTTGGAAACGTTATGGGGCAGTTTTATTCTCTGTTCTGTACAGTCGCTATGAGTCAGAATAGACTAGACAGCAATGGGTTTGTTTGTTTGTTTGGCTACAGTCCAGAAGTACGATGCCCCAGTCAGAATGGCTTCTTGACCATTGTTTCCTGATAACTTTATGGAGAAAGAACAATGTCAAAAGAGTCTATTAACTGGTCATGTACTAAATAATTTTTGTCCAACTTTTGAATAGTGTAATGTCCAGGCTATCAAGGAAGCTTCCAGGTGGTTCTTTCAGGTGAACAATTCTTTAGTTTCTGCATATGGAATAGTCAAGATAATGTGATCAACCCTTTCTGAAATAATAGAATATTTCACTTAAAAAGCATTGTCTTAGTTATCTCGTGCTGCTATAACAGAAATACCACAAATGGATGGCTTTAACAAAGAGAAATTTATTTCCTCACAGTAAAGTAGGCTACAAGTCCAAATTCAGGGCATCAGCTCCAGGGGATGGCTTTCTCTCTCTGTCGGCTCTGGAGGAAGATTCCTCGTCCTCAAACTTCCCCCGGTGGAAGTCCTTCTCAGGCGCAGAGACCCTGGGTACAAAGGACATGCTCCACTCCCAGTGCTGCTTTCTTGGTGGTATGAGGTCCTTAAATCTCTGCTTGCTTCTCTTTCCTTTTATCTCTTAAGAAATAAAAGGTGGTGCAGGCCACACCCCAAGGGAACTCTACCTTGGATCAGGGAGGTGACCTGAGTAAGGGTGGTGTTACAATCCCACCTAATCTCCTTAACATAAAATTACTATCACAAAATGGAGGACAACCACACAATACTGGGAATCATGGCCTAACCAAGTTGATACACATATTTTTTGGGGGACATAATTCAATCCAGAAACCCTGGTGGCGTAGTGGTTAAGTGCTACAGCTGCGAACCAAAGGGTAGGCAGTTCAAATCTGCCAGGTGCTCCTTGGAAATTCTATGCGGCAGTTCTACTCTGTCCTATAGGGTCGCTATGAGTCAGAATCGGCTCGACGGCACTGGGGTTTTTTTTTTTTGGTTAATTCAATCCATGACAAGCATCTTTTATGTACATTCAATGACACAGTGGTTAAGAGCTCGGCTGATAACCAAAAGTTTAAATCCACCACAAGCCAGTCCTTGAAAACCCTATGGGGCAGTTCTACTATGTCCTATAGGGTCACTATGAGTAGGAATTGACTTGATGGCAATGGGTTTGGTTTGTATGGGTTAACATTGACTTATGACTTGTACAAGGAATTTTAAAGCTTCTTAGGTAGTTTCATACTGATACTCTCATTGAGACATGGGCTAATCTAAGGTCCTGTCTATTTGATCTTGCAAAGAACAAAACAAAGCAAAAACCAACTTAAGAAGATGGATAAAGCAGCTAAGTATATAGTAGAGTTGTATATGGAACAGAGTAGCTATATTAGATATGATTTTCTCAGATCTTAGGTAATTACATATGTTTTTAGAAATTAATTAATGCTGGACAAAAGAAAAACAAAACAAAATAAGGTGTCAGTGTAATTAATATCCTAAGATTTTTCTTAGTAGAATATCCTAATAGAGATTTGTTTTATAAATCTGAAAAAAAAAATTTTATTTAATAATTTTTTAATGAGTTTGTACTATGAATACGGTATTATAATACATATTCAATGTTTTTCTCCTATAAAGTAACCAAATATGTACGTAGATATCACCAGGATCTTATCAGATTGCCCTGTGGGAATTGGGGCTTAGGGAACTTGGTCAAGAAAATGATGATATTCTAGACACTGTTTTAGTTATAAGTAGTAATCTGTCCCATCACATGTTTGTCAGTATGATGTACTGTGGTGGCCTGCATAATGCTATGATACTGAAAGATTTGCCACTGGTATTTCAAATACCAGCAGGGTCACCCTTGGTGACAGGTTTCATTGGAGCTTCCAGACTAAGACAGACTAGGAAATACTTGACAGTTTACCTTTGAAAAAACTGACCAGCAAAAACCTTATGAATATCAGCTAAACATTTTCTGATATAATACCAGAAGACGGGTCCCTCAGATTGGAAGGCACTCAAATTACTACTGGGGAAGAGCTACCTCTTCAAAGTAGAGTCAACCTTAATGACATGGATGAAGTCAAGCTTTTGGGACCTTCATATGCTGATGTGTCATGACTCAAAATGAGGAGGAACAGTTGCAAACATCCATTAATAATCAGAAATGGAATATATGAAGTATGAATCTAGGAAAATTGGAAATTGCCAAAAATGAAATGTAGCACACAAACATCGATATCATAGGCATTAGTGAGCTGAAATGAACTGATATTGGCCATTTTGAAACAGACAATTATATGGTCTACTATGCCGGAAATGACAGCTTGAAGAGGAATGGCATCACGTTCAATGTCAAAAAGAACATTTTAAGATAATATCCACATTTTTTACAAGGAGGACCAGTTAAGACAACTATTATTCAAATTTATACACCAACCACTTGGGCCAAATAGGAAGAAATCAAAGATTTTTACCAACTTCTGCAGTCTGAAACTGAACGAACATTCAATTAAGATGTGCTGATAATTACTGGTGATTGGAATGGGAAAGTTGGAAATTAAGAAGGATTGGTAGTTGGAAAATATGGTCTTGGTGATAGAAATGATGCTGGAGATCACACGATAAAATTTTGAAAGAACAACTTCATTGCAAATACTTTTTTTCAACAACATAAATGATGACTATACATGTGGACCTTGCCAAATGGAATACACAAGAATCAAATCAACTACATCTGTGGGAGGGGACGATGGAAAAGCTCAATATCATCAGTCAGAGCAAGGCCAGAGGCCGACTGTGAAATAGACCATCAACTGCTCACAGGCACTCATCCAAGTTGAAATTGGAGAAAATTAGAACAAGTCCACAAGAGTCAAATTACAGCTTTGAATATATCCTACCTGAATTTAGAGACCATCTCAAGAATACGTTTGACACATTGAACATTAATGACTGAAGACCAGATGAGTTGTGCAAGGACATCATATGTGAAGAAAACAAGAATCATTAAAAAAAGACAGGAAAGAAAAAAAAAACCAAAATGTTTGTCAGAAGAGACTCTGAAAGTTGCTCTTGAACGTAGAGTAGATGAAGCAAAAGGAAGAAATGATGAAGTGAAAGAGCTGAACAGATTTCAAAAGGCAGCTAGAGAAGACCAAGTGTTGTAATGATGTGCAAAGACCTGGAGGTAGAAAACCAAAAGGGAAGAACATGCTTGGCATTTTTCAAGCTGAAAGAACTAAAGAAAAAATTTAAGCCTCGAGTAGTTTTAATAGTGAAGAATTCTACAGGGAAAACAGTAAATGAAGCAGGAAGCATCAGAAGAAGTTGGAAGGAATACAGAGTCACTCTATGAAAAAGAATCAGTCAATGTTCAACCATTTCAGGAAGTAGCATATGATCAGGCATTGATGATACTTAAGGAAGAGGTCCAAGCTGCACTGAAGGTATTGGCAAAAATCAAGGCTCCAGAAATTGACGGAATACCTGTTGAGATGTTTTAATGAATGGATACAGTGCTGGAAGTGCTCACTGTGTCTATGCCAAGAAATTTGGAAGACAGCTACCTGGCCAACTGACTGGAAAAGATCCAAATTTCTATCCATTCCAAAGAACGATGATCTAGCAGAATGCAGAAATTATCTAACAATATCATTAATATCACACACAAGTAAAATGTTGCTGAAGAACATTCAAAAGAGGTTGCGGCAGTACATTGACAGGGAACTGCCAGAAATACAAGCCAGATTCAGAAGAGGACATGGAACAAGGGATATCATTGGTCATGTCAGATGGATTATGACTAAAAGCAGAGAATACCAGAAAGATGTTTACCTGTTTTTTTATTGACTACGCAAAGGCATTTGACTATGTGGATCATAACAAATTATGGATAAAATTGCAAAGAATGGGAATTTCAGAACACTTAATTGTGCTCATAAGGAACCTGTAGTTAGACCAAGAGGCAGTCATTCAAACAGAACAAGAGGATACTGTGTGGTTTAAAATAAGAAAGGTGTGTGTCAATGTTGTATCCTTTCATCATATTTTTTCAATCTGTATGTTGAGCAAATAATCCCAGAAGCTGGACTATATGAAAAGGAACTTGTCATCAGAATTGGAGGAAGACTCATTAACAACCTACGATATGCAGATGACACAACCTTGCTTGTTGAAAGTGAAGAGGACTTGAAGCACTTACTGATGAAGATCAAGACCACAGCTTTCAGTATGGATTACACCTCAACATAAAGAAAACCAAAATCCTTACAACTTGACCAATAAGCAACATCATGATAAACAGAGAAAAGATTGAAGTTGTCAAGGGTTTCATTTTCCTTGTATCCACAGTCAACACCTACGGAAGCAGTAGTCAAGAAATCAAAGACACTTTGCATTGGGCAAATCTGCTGCAAAAGACCTCTTTAAAGTGTTAAAAAGTAATGTATCAATTTAAGGACTAAGGTGCACCTGACCCAAGCCATGGCGTTTTCAATTGCCTCATGTGCATGTGAAAGCTGGAAAATGAATAAGGAAGACTGATGAAAGACTGATGCCTTTGAATTGTGGTGTTGGTGATGAATACTGAATATACCATGGACTGCCAAAAAAAAAAAAAAAAGGACAAGTCTGTCTTGGAAGAACTACAGCCAGAATGTTCATTAGAGGCAAGGATGGGAAGACTTGTCTCACATACTTTGCACATACTATCAGGAGGGATCAGTCCCTGGAGAAGGACATTATGCTTGGTAAAGTAGGGGGTCAGCGAAATAGAGGAAGAACCTCAGTGAGATGGTTTGACACAGTGGCTGCAACAATGGGCTCAGGCATAGCAACGATTGTGTGGGCGACACAGGACTAGGCAATGTTTCGTTCTGTTGTACATGGGGTCACTATGAGTTGGAACCAACTCAATGGCACCTAGTAACAACACTAACCTGTCCATCTATTACTTATATCAAGGAATGGAAAACAATTATGAAGACCTATTTACAGCTACAAGAAAATATAACATCCAACATTTATTTAATACTTAATGGAGCCCTAGTGGTGTAGTGGTTAAGGGCTTAGCTACTAACCAAAAGATCAGCAGTTCACATCCACCAGCCACTCCCTGAAAACTCTGTGGGGCAGTTCTACTCTGTAGGGTTGCTATGAGTCGGAATTGACTTGACGACAATGGGTTTTTTTTGTTGCTGTTGTTTATCTGCATGCTTACTAATAAATACTCTTAGAATATTTTAAAATTTAATCCTTACAATAACAATCCTACGTGGCTTTTAAACACAAGAATTGTAACTTCAAGAGGTTGAATAATATGCCTAAGATAATTCAACTAGTAAGTGTCAGAGGGTCACTGAAAAAAAGGAAGAGCCTCAAAGAGATGGATTGACACAGTGGCTGCAACAATACGCTCAAGCATAGCAACAATTCTGAGGATGGCTCAGGACTGGGCAGTGTTTAGTTCTGCTGCGCATGGGGTCGCTATGAGTAGGAAGTGACTCAATGGCACTTAAACAACAACAATGAAGTGTCAGAAGCATGATTCAAATCCAGGTACACCTGGCAACAAAGCCTATGCTTCAATCCCTGAAATAGTGTCTCCCAAGTATTTATAATAGCCAACATTTACTGAGGTTTCTTCTCATCCTGACTGTGCTAAGCACTTAATAACGAATTCTCCAAACATAAATTGTGGAAGCATTTGGATCACTTATATAAGTTTCTATGGAAATGAATGCCAACGAACATTCTGCCTGAAAATGGGCTTTTTAATACGTCCCCAAACAGTAATTTTAAATCGGAGGTCTGCTTGTGTTTTCAGCTCGGAACTAAAAATTAGATGCTTACTAACTATTGCTGAAAGTGAATTTGCACTGCTTGCTGTGGGCTAATTTTGTCATCATATATTATCCTTATAATTGGAAAAGATGGTTTGTTGTACTGGTAGATAACCAAAAAAGAGATAAAAAGACCTCCAATTAATCCATTATTTAATAATCCTTTATTGCTTAGAAACTGCTCCAAATATCTATACTTGAAACCACTGATAGAAACAACTCCCAGGGCTCTTGGACTCTAAACTTTATTCCACTAGGGACCAAGTTTTACTATTCAATGGTGTAATGCAGTAAATTACTTACTATGGGATTTCTAGCCATAGTCTTTGTGACCTCCACACAATGATTGGATGGGACTATGCAAATAAGGTGCCTGTGGCCCACCAAGTGGATTGGACAGCTTGCCACTAATGCAAAAAAGGTGTATGAAGTTTGTGATCATTAATATGTGTCAGCTTGCCTGGGCCATGATTTTCAGTGGTTTGGCAGTTATGTAATGATATAATTTGGCAGTTATATAATGATGTAGTCATCTTCCATTTTGTGGTTTGATGTAATTATCCTCCATTTTGTGATGTGCTATAAATCCTAGCCTCTATGCCTTCAGTTATTGTTCCATTTGGGAGTGAGTTGTCTGTTATGTTAATAAGACAGGATTAGGGTGGGATATATCTTGAGTCACTGACTTACTAGAAGGTGTGACTCAAGTCACCACCCTTATCACTCTTATTCAAGTCACATCCTTGTACTACCTTGTTCAAGTAAGGGGAGTTTCCTTGAGGGTATGGTCTGTATCCAATGTGTATGAATACTCTGGCAAAGTTCTCTCGCTTGTTCTGGATCCTGCCTCTGGTTCATGATCATCTGACCTCTGGTTCTTGAAATCTGAGCCAGTAGCCTATGTCTGACCTGATTTGCCAGCTTCTGCCATCTCATGATCCAGCAGTCTGTCGTCTGACCTGCCAATTTGCATTCATCAGCCCCTGAGACCACAATACCTGACCAGGGACAGATTACCCAATAAACAAGGTATGCACAGGCTTACTTACAAGTCTGTAGTGCACAATTTCACCTGTTTTTTTACCACATGATCAATGTGCTGTTGCTGCGGTTATTGGGCTGTTAATATGATTCCTAGATGATTTCCTATTATAATTTATAAGTGTGGCCGATTGATAAGCTGTCCAGCTTCCTGGGGTAGTCTAAAGGGGAGAGCATATTCAACGACAATTTTAAAGTGTCAGAAAGAAAGCCTTAAAATAAAAAAAGATGACTAAAATGTCCTAAAGTTTTCCTTTCTGTGCCTGTAGTGCCTGAAGTGACATCAGAATATAACCTACTTCTCAACTGTAATATAATTTTTAATATAAAAGTTATTTGTTATCATTTACCACCATGGCCCAGAAGCGAAACATAATCCAAATACATTATCCATTGTAATATAGGTTTGACGTGTTTTTCCCTAGTGCAGTTGTTTTCCTGGGAACCTAGTCCTAATTATTTAAAACTTTCAAAGTCAATAAATTATTGGAGGGGAGCAGAAGGCCTGTTGTGTGTGAAATTTCTCTGTGAAATGGAAGTTGTCTCATGAACTGCAAAGTGGCAACAAGCTATCATTTAATAATAGCAAGTAATATTTTTAAATTACTGTTTAGAAATGTATTGCCTGATATTAAAATGACTGTATAAATGCTGTGTCCTCAATTTAAAAGGACATTGGTAAACCCCCTAGGACTGGAACAGACCTTTTCTCTACCTAATTAAATTAAGTGCAGTACACAGTGCCTCTCTGCAGAGATTAACAGAATGCATTCCTTGTCAGTTTAAGTATTGCCTGTGGCGGTATTTTTTTTTCTAATTTAATTAAAAGCTGTTCTTTTATGAAGAACAAGCTTGCAGCACACTTCCTCTTACATACGTTTACGTTTCTAAAGTCTGTTGAGGAGAAAGTGAAAAGAAAGAAGAGATAAGAAAAAGAGAAGAGAGAGGACCAAGTTGCAGGTACATACAAGGAGGTTAACAATATCTCCTGGTTGTCAGGTAAATTGATATAAAAACTGAAAACAAGTGGAGATGAACCTGGTGTCTGGGAAGATAACAGTTTTCACTGCAATGTCTTAGGCCAGATCTTCACCTTATCAAAAAAAGTAGTGCCAGAGAGTTAATTATACCACATATTCAAATACTTGGGCTGTTGGGTCCTTCAAAGTGTGTGATTGACTATAGGATAGAGGTGTGGAGGTTGAAGCAGGTTTTATAGTCCATTACCACATGCAACGCTAGGTGTGAGTCAGCACTACCCAGTGCCATCGAGTCAGCACTACCATATTGGAAAGCCACTTAGTGCTCTAAGTATGGTTACAAAGTCTACTTAGTGACATTCTGAAGATACATAAGGGTACTGAGAGCCAACTTAGACATTTCCTAAGTGCTGATGGTGTCTTGGTCATAATCAAACTATATACAACTCATTGAATTCTTCATATTTTTGCTTTGAGTTTAGAATATCCATTTGTATTACTAAATGTTTATCACCTCGGTATTCCAAGCTAAAAACAAACCTGTTGTTATCGAGTCAATTCTGACTCATAGCAACCCTATAGGACAAAATAGAACTGCCCCATAGGGTTTCCAAGGAGTGGCTGGTGGATTTGAACTGACAACCTTTTAGTTAGTAGCCGAGTTCTTATTCACTGTGCCACCAGGGATCCACCTCAGTATTAGGGGCCTATATATTCTGAGTTTCACCAAAGTAGAGAGATTAGAAAACAGAATACAGAGGAGAAGAAACTTTTGATAAAGGAAATATCAAATAGAAATTAGAAAGGTAGGGAACAGAGGGAGGAATTGGGACTACTCTGTTATAAGATACCTGAAGCTGTATAGTGTTGTTTGAAAGTGGATTTAGATTACTTAAAAAGTTATATTGGAAAGTATAGGGAAACCACTAAAAAATAATTTTTTAAGATGGAAAATTGATGTGCTTAGAGAGTAGATAAAATAGAATCACATAAAATGCTCAATTAAAACCAGAGAAAGCAACAAAAGAGGGAAGGGGGTAAAAAAACAAATACAACATATAGAAAGCAGTAATGAATATGGTCTATATCTCTATCCCTTTATCTTTTTTTTTTTTTTTTATCTTTAACTAGTCTTGGCTGTTAGGAGCTCTTCAGTTGTGTCCCTTTGATATACCCCAGCCACTGTGTGTTTTTTTTTTAAGGCACCTCCTTACTTTCTGATACTACAACAAGTTCCAGACTCGTATATTTTCTGCCCCAGTCCTAGAATCACATTTCACCAACAAGCCCTGAATCCTTTTATTAGAGGCTGGAACAATATGAACAATAAAATAAAGTTGTGTTGATTTACATTCCAAAGTTTAAAACAAATATCCATGGGCCCACAGTAATATACAAGATTGAATAAATAAATAAATGGAGATGAATTGAGAAATCCTCGCAGAAGAATTCCAAATAATTTATATAGATACTCCTCCTTCAGGGAAGTGGGGTATACTCCCTACTCCTTAAGTTTGGGCTATGTACAGGGACTTCCTTCCAAATGGAAAAGGGGGCAAACGAGTAATGTCCATGAAGAATCCTGACAAACACTACCCCAACCAGGAAATCTAGGTTAATATCAACAGTGATATCATATCGATAGTATGTATCCTTGGTATAATATGATGAAAATGGCACTTTACATCTGTGCTCTTCTTCCCCACACTCCATAATCCCAGGATAATCATAAGAAATACATCAGGAAAATCCCGGTTTCAAGGGGCATTTTATAGAATACCTGACCTATACTCCTCAAAACTGTGAAAGTCATCAAAACATATGTAAAATCTGAAAACTGTCACACCAAGAAGAAACTAAGGAAGCTTGACCACCAGATATAATGTGGCATCCTCTTTGGAGTCCTAGAACACAAAAGGGACATTAGGTAAAAACTAAGCGTAAATCTGGTATGGGATTTAGTTAACCTAATGTATCATTATTGGTTCTTTAATTGTAACAAATGTTCTATGCTAATGTAAAAAGTAGAGGAAGCTGGATGTGGGGTATATGGGAACTCTGTACTGCCTTCACAATTTACAATTTTTTTTTTATAAATATAAAACTGTTCTAATTAATTATTTTTAAGTAGAAAGGTAAAATTATGTAAATATTAGAGGACAATGTTTGGCAAATATAATCTCATTAGTGCTTACAGTTAATAAATCTCATGCCATTTTGTGCCTGAAAACCTGCTTGTTGAGAAGATGGATGATCTGAAAAGAGTGAAGGAGAAAAGGCTTACCAACTCTGTTTTCCTGATCCTGTTCTTCTGACCCAGCTTCTGGCTCAGTGGTATAAATGAGTAGCAGATGTGCGACTCGGATACGTTCCAGCATTAGGAAGAGTGTGGTGCTCAACACAGATTTCAGTAAGCAGTCCCTCTAGCCTGCCAAAGCACCCTCCAGGGGCTGTCCAAAAACGAGGAGATCAGCTCAGCGCGCAGTGAAAGGGGGCAGTATAGATAAATGTAAGACATTACAATGTTCAAATCGAGAGAATAAAAAATTCAACTTTGGGAGGCTAGAATAATCACAGCTACTTCCTGTTCTTTTCTTTAATGGAATTGTAATACGAGTCATCTGTCTGTTGTATGTATTTTGAACTTCACGGGTCCTGTAAATTAGTATGGATGTCCATTAAGGGAAGCAGAGCTAAAGCAGCTTGTTTGTTTTTTAAATAATATTTTCGTTTACTGGAATGAGAAAATTGCATCCAGAAAAATAGCACTTATCTAGTTTCCTTAAAGATGATACGATGCATTTTTACGTGACATTATAGTTTCATAATGACAGCATTTTATTCTGTTTTGGTTTCATAGATGCCTGCCACAATAATTTAAGGAACGAAGAGCTTGGTCTAGAGTAATTTTGCAACAGTAAGGGCCACCTTGTGGAAGGTCAGTTCACTGCTTGCTTCTTGTTTCTGAACATAATACCCTTCTGGCAACAAGAATATGACTGTTGAAAAACCCAGACACAATAGTCAGAGGAAAAATTCACTTCCTGTATGTTACTGCATATCACCTTCTATATAGGATTTGAGTAGATCTTTGATAAAATGGCTACTCTTGTCATATTGCTTCTTAGGATTGATATAATGGAAGTTTTTGTTCTGTTTTAAGAAGAAGAAAAAATATATACAAAACTAGCCATGGAAATGTGTGGATTTCTCAATAGTCCATGGGTCCCCAAAAATATGCTACAATGTTTTCTTTACTTTAAGAAATTTTATTTAAGTTATGAAATTAATTAAAGTACTTGGTAACCATCTTTGGAATCATTTAAAAAAGATTTTTCAATTTTACCAGTTGAATTAACAGCTTTTTGAGAGTCTTGTTGCTTCTTGAGAGCTTAACTTTCAAGATTGCAATTCTGAAGAATACTAGAATTTATTAAGTATTCTCTATGTCACTGGTACTTTATGCTATTTCATTTAATTCTTTTCAAAACTTTATGAAATTGTCTTAGTTATAATTTACAAGTGAGAAAACTGAGGCCGTGTGAGTGGTTAGTACCCTAAGATCGCACAACTATATTATACAATGAGGATATAGTCCCATGCTTGAACTGGCTCCAAAGCCATAAATAAATTTATAAATAAATACTTATATATAAGTATTTATTTATAAATTTACTTATATATAAGTATTTATTTATAAATTTATTTATATATATCTGTTATTTAAGACAACAGGCCACGCTAGCATTCAAATTTAGTCCAGGTTTGAAGTTTTCAAATCAGAATGTGTAAATTCCTTAAGTGCATGGACCGTCTTGTGACTCCACCACCTCACCCAAACTCTATAAAATACCAAAAACTGAAAACCAAACCTGTTGCCATGGGGAGTCAGTTCAGACTCATAGCAATCCTATAGCGGGCCCGTAAATATTGTCATTGATTGACTGAATGGAAAATGCTTGGTAATCAATTTCTCATCGATTAACATGTTCCTTGATGTTTCCCCAGAGGAGGTAGGTGTGCTAAAACTTGCTAATAACTCAACATTTGAAGGTGTAGATGGCCTCTAGCCAATTTGGATATGGACTTTCAACGAAAAATCAGAATACATTTAGAATTTGCTTCTATTTGTACCTACTCTGTTCTCACTTGTCACAGGTGTTTGCCTTGGTCACAACTAGAGAACTAAATCAGGTGCTCAGCGTATACATGAATAATATTTTTAATGTCAGGTAATATGTGTTCGTGTGTTGTCTCAAGTTGTTTTCTTTCCCTTTTGCCAAAGGTGTTTTTTATTTTATTTTTGTAAGTATCTGAGAGTAGCTTAGGATTGCTAAAAACAAGTTAATAAATCTGTACTTATAGAAGTTGTTGGTGATTTCCTCTTTTTTTTTTATTACCTCCTCTACCTTCCTAACAGTCAGGATGATGCCTGTAAAACGACATTTTAATTTTTTAAAAGAAGATCCTTTATCCATTGGATTTATTTTGAGGTGAGAGAGTAAAAACTCCTCATTTTGTAAGAATAAATAAATGAACACATTTTCAATAAGTGGCTGGAGGTAACCAGGCAGAATCACAAATATATTGTACCTGCCATTGTATCATGTTCTGAGAGTACAAAGATGATGAAGATAAGGCTTTCTGCACATAAGATTTATACTAATGTGATGAGATAAAGCATATTTTAAAATTTTGAACTTCGATTCTGTTCTGAATTTTAGAAGTCCCCCCCTTTCTTTCTCTCTAAAACTTTTCTACTGTTACAGTTTGTAATGGAGTCAAGTGTAATAGTTACTCGCTCAGTAGTGGCTTATTGTTTGCCACAGGGCTTAATGACAAGGGCTAAGGACCATTCGGTGCTGCTTCTGTCACCAACCAGCAGGGGGAGCTGCTTAAGCCAGTCTCAGGTTTCTCCTAAACGAAGGGTTTGTTGCAATGATAGTTGAGATGGTTTCTGTGCAGGAATGAGAACTCTATCAAAGTATATAGGGCATATAATGCACTTAGCAAAGTGCCTGATCCATACATAATGAAGGAAATATCTTCTTATGTTGCAATTCAGTTAACCTCCCTCACAGTTAAGTGGCTTTAAACAAGCCATTTGTCTCTCTGTGTTTCTCAAAGCACTGTGGTAGAGTGGACTGGGTGTATCACAACAGGGTTTGATTCTCAGCACCACTACTGCCGAGATCAATGGCTTTGCACATATCTCTTCTCTGAGCCTTATATCACCTATCTGAAGAATGATGCTAACATTTTAATAAAACTGTTTTTTCTCCTAATTTTGATGCACTGTACATATCATTTTTAAAAGTTTCCTAATGCAGACAGACGTACGTTACTGCACAGGGTTTTGGCCACGATAATCACTATTTCTGTGTGATGGAGCCAACAAATGTGTTAGAGGTAACCATTGGTCCTCAAATGTTCCATGCGATATTTAACTCATGTTATTCTCTACATTCTTTTTCCTCCCCATTTTTCTTGACTGTATTAGCCTCTCTAAGCTCTATGGAACTCCATGCTGCAAACTTGCAACGATGAATACTTTTATAAAGTAAAAAGATTAAAATATATGTATATATAAACAATACTCTCTCTTCATTTCAAAATCCTCATCTGAAGTTATAACGGATACTACTCAGTCTTTAAACCAGAGTAAAATTTCCCATTGCTACCAATACGCCGTGATATTTCCCAAGAGGTATCTAATTTCAAAATGCCATTTAAAAACTGAGTTTTTAAGAGACCCTTTATGATTCTCTTCTGTCTCTTGCCCAGGCAGTATTTCTGTATTTGGGCACAGGAACAACGGAGATTTGAAATGATAATAATATTGAAGAGACTAGTTGGTATCTACTGCTCACTCTGCAGAGATCACAAAAAGTTCTTGTCTTTGGAAGAGGTTGCAGCGTCTTATACCCGGGGATACTAGAGTATCCTGTTGTGGCTTGGCATTAGAGCAAATTCATTGATATTCTTCTGTAGAACTACAGACTGGCCTTTTGTGTATTATTGTTATATTTTATTTATATGGATATCCCGCCCTGCTCTGTGCTATAAATAGTGACGTTTTTATTGTTACTACTGTATACTTAATAAAGCTGCAGTTTCCTGGCAATTAATTGTGCTGACAATCAATGCAAGGCTGCAGGCAGTGTGTTCATATAGTGAGCTTTTGATGAATGAAGCCCTAAGAAGCTTGGCTGTCAGAATTAAATACATTGTTCAGACATAAAGCCTCATTTGGCTTTTGGTTTAACCAAATGGCAGTTGATAATAGGCTGTGTCTAGACTTGGTTTTGCTTGTTAGGTAGAGAATATTTGGTCTTCTTAAAACATTAAAGGTTAAGCACTTATTTAGGATAAAATACTATGATAAAATTACTCATGTCTGCTTCTTCTCAGGGTATAGTCTTTTTTTTTTTTTTAATAAATTTCCTTCTTTTGAAGTGCCCTATCAACTTTTGGGAAGCTTTTTACTTCTCACCAAATGTTAAGAAAAAATAAATGTAGATACTTCCAACTCACTCAGATAAGTTTCCTAGATTAAATATGGCCGATGACTTAGTATTTTTCTTTCTGTTTTTTTTTTTTTTTTCCTTCTTCAATATACTAAAAACATCCTTCTGTGACATTTGACTTTATGTCCTGACTTGCTAGATCCTTCTTCTTTGTCCAGTTACCCTGGCAGTGGAAGGTCAAGGGAGTTTAATGATTGGAAAAGGAGAAGATCCAATCAGCAAGTAACTTAAAGCATCTCTCGCTTTTGTTATCAAGTATCAAATCTATTTACAGCACATAAATCTAAACTAATATTTTAAAAAACAAAAAAAAAACCTCAAATAATCCAAAATAAACTACAAATAACAACCCTCAAATAATCCAAAAGCTCTTATTGATGCTTTTCTCAAAGTCTTTGCTTACTAACAGTTCAGAGTAAATTAAAAACAGTTCAGAGTAAATTAATATGTAAAAATTCATGCTTAAGTACTGTAGTTTTAGCAAACAAGCCAACAAGTGAACAGTAATCTTACAGTAATAAAGCTTATTGGTCTATATGATTTTATGACCTTTCTCTTACAACTTTGCTTTTTTCTCAATGCTAAGTAACATTCAGATTTAAGTTGTAAGTTTTTCAGTCATTTCCTAAAGTTCAAATTTTTCATCAAATATCAGAACAATTTTAGACCCACACTTCTCATGATAACTTGCAGTTGGGAATAGACAGATCTATTTACCAACAGCTCAAAACTAAGGTCTATGGTTATAACTGAGATACTGCGCAAAAGGGAGAAAGTGCTTTGATCTCTTTTAACATGTTTGCTGGGGGAGAAATGACAGCTTGGTGGACACTTAATCATTACTTTTTTTTACTTATTCGAACATATTAAGTGGATAGGCCCATATAGCACACAAACATTTCTGGACTCACAGAGAGTTATCTCTAAAATTTTGGAGATATTTCATTATGTAATATACACACATGCATGCACATACAATTTATATACTCATATTCTGGGGAGATACATAAAAAGTTTGATGTGCCAATTAAAAATAATAGAAAGAGACTTCCAGTTGCCATTCGGAAGTTTCAAGAGCTAGAAAGAGCATCTCCCATAATCATACAACAATAAATATCATGGCAAACAGCAAGTAACTTTCATTGCAGTGCTGATATCACAGGGCAAATGAGTGTCTCAAAATCCAAAGAGAGAATAGTACCCACAGGGAGAGATGAGACGTAAATGCTGGCTTAACTAGACATGATACAGCCAGATACTAGTAAGGCAAGTTCAGCTAGGATGGTTGGAAAATTAGTGGAGGCTGCTGGAGTATGCACTAAAAAGTTATTGAGAACCATCTGCGAGGCTGAAAGTATAATTGTCCACACTCTCTTGCAGGCTTTCTGTTCATGAACCCCATCAGGTGCTTGCAAAAAAAGATTGACAGTGTCTTGAGAAAGTTTCATTTATAGTGAAGAACTGCTGGAAGGGAACAGAAGCACAGTGACAATGGCACAAAACTCCACTGGGACCCTTAACTTCTATCTTCACTAATGAACAAAAGCCTTAATCTGTGAGGAGGGCAAACAAATACTGTTGCCCTTAGGGTGCTGGAGAAAACCTTTTGCAGCTAGTGTAAGGAGAAAAATCCTGTATCCCTGGGAGAGGGATAGGAATACTTTCTATACTAGGAGAGAAAGGCAGCTCTGAGAAAAATAAACCCTCAAGGCTCAGGGACTCAACGTCTACCTGTTCTATCAGACAAACGTAGAATGCCCACGACCCTCAGCTATTATTTCAGCAGGTCTTGGGGGCTTAGCTAAAGATGTGACCCAAACCTTCACTCCCAAAGAATTTGCATCTTTGGTAATCCAGCCTTTCTTAGTCCTTATGTGTCTATTCACAGTTTTGACTGAGCATGGGAATACCAAGAGGCACACAAGTGGATCACCTGGGTGTCACATGTGTTCCTTCATTTCCGTATTGTGTAAAAGCAGTTCTGCTTGCTGTTGCTGCTTGGTCCATTTATCCTCCAAAGATGGTGACTCCTTCTTGCCTGCTGGTCCCTGGGTATTAGGAGACCAAAGTGCCTTGGTAATAGCAATAACTTGTAATTCAATGAGATTTTGTTAATTATCCCAACAAGAGTGCACTGTTTTTAGGGATCAGGACTTCTGACCCTGACACAAACACTGGTAGATCCAACATTGTAGTGTCTGGAGTTTGTCAATAAGCTATGCTCCCCATAGCAGGCTGTCTTGAAAGAAGACCTGAGCAAGACGTTTCCATGGCTGACAGAAAATACTATTTAGGTTAATCCAGAGGAAATACTTCAACTGATGATGGAAGGAGACAAATTGAGATATATTCACATTATGTGAAAGATTCTAAGATTGGAGCGCCTAACCTCTATTGTATAGGTTGTGCTTTGATGTATACTTGGCAAGCAAAAGGTATTAATGTCTTCTTTATGCTAGACCAAAACCAAAAAAACAAACCCAGTGCTGTCAAGTCAATTCTGACTTATAGCGACCCTATAGGACAGAGTAGAACTGCACCATAGAGTTTCCATGGAGCGCCTGGTGGATTCGAACTGCCAACCCTTTGGTTAGCAGCCGTAGCACTTAACCACTATGCCACCACGGTTTCCTTATGCTAGACACATATACAAAAAATGTGTGAGATAGCCTGAGGGTACTAAAGTTATCTTTATTAATAATCGCATTTTCTTTGTTTAAAGTGTTTTATTATCAAAATCATTATTACCATTAAAATTGAAATGTTTGGAATAAAATCTTCCTCTTCTGTGCAAATGTTTCAGTGGTATTTGCTCTGTGGATACTCCTTAGCATTCTCATTATTACTAACAGTCTACTTCACTAAATGTTTTTACAAATACTTTATTTTACCTTCTTTGTTGGTAGGGTAGGTATATGATGTTGTTAAAACTATGTAGAAGCTTGACATGTGATATAAATTGACTGATTGATTGATATCTACACTTGAATTTATTTGTATGCAATGAGGTCAAGGATGTTTGAATATTAGCCTACTGACACTAATCTACAGAACTGCTCATGATAGAATTCTTGTAGACCAGCATCCTTAGAAATTTCACTCACTTGCAACCCTGTTGAACTGTCATAATAATTGATTGTATTAACAGAAATAAATAGCCCAAATTTGGCTCAATCTCAAAACAACCCTGTTTCAACTGACGCAGATGAGGAATAAGGTTCTTTTACATTGCCCCAGCCAAGCCAAGGCTCAGGAAAAGCCTTGGCTTGTGCCTTTAGTTTGATCTTGCAGACAAGGGGATGAATCAGCTTTGTCAGTCTCTTTCTGTTTGGCATGGATACCAGTGGCCTTGCTTTACTTTCTTGTTTCTCCTAGAAGGAAAATTTTTTTGGCAGAATAGTGCTTACTCTCGCAGTTACAGAAGTTACATAGTGTAAGGAGGGAACAGTGGTTACATGCCATTAAACTCGGAAGGCCATCGGCAGAGATGAACATTCTGAAGAGGACACAGCCTTCAAGTTCAGGGAAGGATGATTACCAGAGCATTTCAGTAGAGAGCTGGTGAAGGAGAGGAAGGAATAACTCTGGGAATGTGCTAAGGCAGCAAACCTATGAAAATGCACTTAGACACGGCAGTGACTACATTGATTATGCCAGGAATGATTTAGCAGGGGTGTTTCACACTTACCATTAAACAAAGTGCCATGATGGGGTTTAAAATGTACTCCGATTCTGCTTGCTATATTCAGCTTAAACCATAGAGGTGTCACATTATTACCTCATATTGGTTTGTGGGAAAGTCCCTAAACTTTGGTGGCATGACTGCTTTTTCTCTTGGCTCTGGGTTCAGCAGTTGCAGAAATTTCTTTATTCCTTTTTGCCAACCCACTACTGTCTTTTGTTTAAAACACACTGTACAATTTTTCTCTTCCAGGAAGCTTTCCTCATTAATTGCATTTGATTACTTTCCTTTTACATCTTCCCTTCGTAAGCAATGCGTTACTTGGTTCCGACTCCTAGCGACCCTATATATGAAAGAACAGAACACTACCCAGTCCTGTGCCACCTTCACAACTGTAGTCTTTGATCTTCACAATTGTAGTCTTTGATCTTCATCAGTAAGCACTCCTCAAGCTCTCTTCACTTTTAGCAAGCAAGGTTGTGTCATATGCATGTCACAAGCTGTTAATGAGTCTTCCTCCAATCCTGATGCCACTTTCTTCTTCATATAGTCCACCTTGTTGGACTCTTTGCTCAGCATACAGATTGAAAAAGTATGGTGAAAGGATACAACCTTGACACACACATTTCCTGATTTAAACAACACAGTATTCCCTTGTTCTATTCACACAACTGCCTCTTCGTCTATGTATAGATTCCTCATGTGCACGATTAAGTGCTCTGGAATTCTCATTCTTCTCAATGTTATCCATAATTTGTTATAATCCACACAGTTGGATGCCTTTGCATAGACAATAAGACACAGGTAAACATATTTCTAGTGTTCTCTGCTTTCAGCCAAGATGCATCTGGCATCAGCAATGATACCTCTCGTTCCGTGTGCTCTTCTAAATCTGGCTTGAATTTCTGGAAGTTCTCTGATGTAATGTTGCAAAAGTTTTTTAATTATCTTCAGCAAAATTTTACTTGTATATAATATTAATGCTATTGTTTGATATTTTGTACTTTCTGTTGGATTGCCTTTCTTTGGAGTGGGCATGAATATTGATCTCTGTGAGTCAGTTGGCCAGGTAGCTGTCTTCTAAATTTCTTGGTATAGGCAAGTGACTTTCCAGCATTACTTTCATTTGTTGAAACATCTCACTTGGTACTCTGTCATTTCCTGAAGATTTGTCACCAATGTCCTCATTGCAGCTTGAACTTCTTCCTTCAATACCATTGGTTCTTGCTCATGTGCTACCTACTGAAATGGTTGAACTTTGACCAATTCTTTTTCGTACTGTGACTCTGTGTATTCCTTCCATCTTCTTTTGATGCTTCCTATGTTGTTCAATATTTTGCACATAGAATCCTTCAGTATTATAGCTTGAGGCTTGGATTTTTTCTTCAATTTGTTTAGCTTGAGAAATGTCCAACGTGTTCTTCCCTTTTGGTTTAGTAACTCTAGGTCTATAACTATGTATCGTGAACCTTTAAACCAATGTAGATTGTAATGTAATATATACCTAGATTATGATAAAGATATAGTGATCTTCAGAACTGTATCATTAGCTTCTGATCTACGCTAACCGCATACCCAGTGCCGGATCTACGCTAGGGTTCTTTTATTTCTTTGTATAGCCTCCATAAGCATATGTCATTGTTCTCAACACAGCACACAAAAAGTCAAGTGACAAACACTTAGGTGTCAGTGGAAGGAGATATATAGGATGATACAATGAAAAGAAAAGAAAAAAATACGAATATCTGTAAAAACAAAGTGGGGGCAGCATCTGACCTCCTCTAACTCCACAAGGGAAAAGAAAAACTAACATCAGCAGCCCAAGACTGATTCCTGTGAGGGGGAGTTCAGGCATGCCTCCTTTCTCAGCCATCTTTACCAATTCTGATACCAGCCGTTCCTCCCACAGCACTCTCTACTTCTCTACTGCATTTGATAATTCATTGCCATGACCACCCAGAACTCACAGACTATTCTTACAATGAGGTGGTTTATTAGGGCAGTAACAGGTTACAATTCAGGCTCAGGAACACTCAAGGATACAGTTCTTCCATCAGGACAGCCTCTTTCCAGCCATGCTTGCAGGTTCTGGGCCTCTGCCTAAAGGTACTCAGCTTTCTCTCCCTGTGGGCTGGGAAGCCCAACATGCCATCTTCTGCTGCCGGATCTCTGTCACTTGGTCTCTCCTTCCTTGGTGGTGCTGGGCTCCTCCTCTCTGTTCTGAAATTACCTCTCTTTTAAGGCAAAACTGACCAATCTTCTTGGTAGGCCACAATTACCCTATGACACAATCACCTGGGTAAGGGTTAAAAGACCATGGCTAGGAAGGCCACACGCAAAAGTTATTAATTACACCACAGTATCCAATTTGGGTAGGTTGTTTTTCCACCGTTCTGGGAAGGAAGAGTGTTACATTTCTTTTTTGCACTCATATTGTAAGCGGCTATTTTTTCTTTATTCTCCATGTATCCTCTTGGAGAAATAGGAGAGTGAAACTTCATCCCATAGTCAAGTCAGAACTCGCTTACTTTATTGGTATTATGTTACAAAGTGCAACAATATTTGTTAGGACAGAATTAAATAATGTGTACAAAACAAAGAAGTGGGATAAAAATTGTGGTACGTCTCAATTACCTCTTGCCTATATTGTCTTAAAGCCCTGTCTTCTTTTAAGCAATCTTCTTTTTGACTCCAGAATAAAACCCTCTCTAATGCCATCTATGTTCTTATCCTTTGCTTTCTAACACCATTCCTAATCAGAATGTACAGTATATTATGGGTGGGATTCAAATGACTATCCATACAGTGACTAACTATATTTGTTTCCTATTACAGCCCTGGTGGCTCAGTTGTTATAGTGCTCAACTGCTAGCCAAAAAGTTGGTGGTTCGAACCCACCAGCTGCTCTGTGGGAGAAAGATTTGTTAGTCTGCTTCCATAAAGATTACAGTCTTGGAAACCCTTTGGGAGCAGGCCTACCCTGTCCTGTAGGGTTGCTATGAGTCAGAACCAACTCCACAGCAATGAGTTTGGTTTTGGTTTACTGCTGCTGTAACAAAATACCACCAATTTGATGATTTAAAACAACACAGATTTATTCTCTTACAGTTCTGAAGATCAGAAGCCCAAGTATCTGAGTTCCCTCCAGGGACTCTAGGGAAGAACCTGTTTCTTTGTCTTTTCTAGAGCTGCATTCCTTGCACTCTTTGGCACCTAGCCCCTTCGTCCATCTTCAAAACCAACAGGATAGCATCTTACTTCAATCATCACATTGCCTTCTTCTGTCTGTCATCCAATCTCCCTCTGCTTTCCTCTTATCAAGACAATTGTGATTACATTTAGGGACAGCCTGGATAAATGCAGGATAATCTCTCCATCTTCAAATTTTTAACTTAATTGTGTCTGCATAAATCCATTTTGCCATATAAATTAACTTTTACAGGTTCCAGGGATTAAAAACCAAAAATCAACCCCCTTGCAGTAGAGTCAGTTCTGACTCACAGCAACCCTATAGGACAGAGTAGAACTGCCCCATAGGGTTTCCAAGGCTATAAACCTTTATGGAAGCAGACTGCCATATCTTTCTCCCATAGAATGGCTGTTGGGTTTGAACTGCCAACCTTTCCAAGCAGCAGCCTAAAGCTTAAAACCTGTGCCACCAGGGCTCCTTTCCAGAAATTAGGACATGGCTCTTTTGAGGAGCCATTATGCAGCCTACCATGCTAATAAGCATGTTGAACTTTCCAGATTTCCTCTTAATTTGTGGGTAATTACAGTTAATACTTGACAGTTCAGGTGTTGTGATGAGATGGGGGGGGATACATTTTTGTCCAGGAGTGTGGTGGTACCTTTCTGCATCCTTCCACAGCATACTGAAGTAGCCGCCTTACTTGACCACATAAAAGGTTCACAAATGCTTGAACCAAACAATATAGCTCTCAGTTGGTGGTTTTCAACTGTTTATCATAGAAAGAGCTGAATTTTCTATTCTCACGAGAACGTGAGAACTGGAAAATTTGGGTGTGGGCTTTTCACAGTTCCGGAGCCATTGTTTGCTCCTTCTGCCATGTATAAGCTTTACTATTGGTGACGTAAATTTTCTTAGCTTTCAAGTCCTACAGAATGTGTCTTTAGTTTAAAAAGAATAAAGTGTGATGTAAGAGTTGTGCATACATGTATTATATAAAAGGTTCCATTCAGTTTTCTTGTACAAAAAAGGGGACTTAAAGCTATGCTCCTCCCAATATTTTGTGACAGTTGTTATGGGTCTTCAAGCAAAACGTTGTCTGTTATTTTGATCATATTACCAGATAAACTTATTGTGAGATTTACATAATTTAACAATATCCGTCATGCACAGGTAGTTGCATTTAACCACACAATGTAAACTGTAAACTGTGATCGTTGAGTGGATGAAATGGAGCTTAATTCTTTTCACTAGCACAAAAAAATATTTCCATAAATTGCATTGTTTTCCTGGGCAGCAAAATTTCTAAAATGATTAAAAAAAAAAAAAAAAAAGAAAGAAACACAATTTCCAGAGCAGGTTAAAAAATCACAACAACAAACAGCAACAATTCAACTATGTAGGAAAATAATTGGGGATATTGAAGTGTGGAAAGGAAATAAAGCACCCAATATATACTAATAAGCATAAAGAAGATATTTTCCATGTCTTAAAATGGTGATCAAAGAAAATGTCACTGGGTACCTGATTCTGGACATGAATAAATAGAAGAATAAATACTCCGGTGGGGGGATGACTAGATAATATTATAGAAATAGGATTATGCTGTTTGTTCTATTTTAATAAAATGTTAAATTTGAAATTGATTTCAGCAGAACTAAGGTGAAGATGAATTTGACATATTTGATAAACAGAGTATAACAACAAGAAGTATTTGTTATATTACTTAAAATAAAAAGTTTATGAGAAGGTTCTATAAGCTGGAATATTTAAACTTTAGGTAGTGTTATTTACTCTGTGTTAGGAAAGATGGAAGAATGAACACACTTATGATGTCTTCAAATTTTTACTCTGCTTCTTTTTTTCTTCCTTGGTTTTAAATTTTATGTTAATATTTTTTTTTAAAAAAACCCACACAAACCCACTGCTGTTGAGTTGATTCTGGCTCATAGCAACCCTATAAAATTTATAAAAATTATTTTCTGCTTTGAAACCATGATTCCCAAAGTTCCTTCCTGTTGTTAAATACGTAAAGATGGATCCAATGCCCATTGTCATGTATTTCCACAACCAAGTATTATTTATACTAAAATATTTTTATTTTGAGAAGAACTCATAGGGAAATTATCTTACCTAGTTCTTCTTTATAGAAAGGAATATTTGACTGGGTATAATTCATGAGTTTTATTTTATTTTTCTCTGAATTTATAGATATTGCTTCACTGTTTCAGAATATTGAAGGCTGCTTGAAAAATGTTTGATGCCAGCCAGGTTTATTTTGCCCCCTACATGCTCCATATTTTTTACTTAGATGTACATAGGACTCTTTATTCTTGTAGTTCAGTAAATTTGTGAGGATAGAGTATGGTGTTAATAAAAAAAAGAATAATTCTTCTTTCTTCTGTACCTGGTATATCATTTTGATATGTAAATTTGTCTTCTTTTTGGAGTAATAGTCCTCTTTTACATTTTCATTTTAATCTTCTCTGAATTATAAGGTGGAGTAGTTCAGAAATAGTCTTAAAATACCTAAATTGTTTATGTTTCACTTATAGAATACTCTACCCAAGAATTTAAAAAAAAAAAAAAGCATTCTTTTTAAGTACACACAGAACATTAAGGAAGACAAAATATATAATAGGGCATAAAATAAATCCCACCAAACTTAAAAGGATTCAAATCATACTAGGTATGTTCTCTGATCACAATGAAATTTAATCAGAAATCAGGCAAAAAATGGAAAAAAAAAAACTCCAAATTTTTGGAAAGTTAATAACTTACTTCTACATTTCCATGGATCGAATAAAAAAAATCAGGAGGTAAAATGAAAAGTATTTTGAGCAAAAATGAAAGCACAATGAATCAAAATTTGTGCGATAGAACTAAACAAATATTTAGAGGGAAATTGATAGCACCTCTGTCCTGTATTAGAAAAGAAGAAAAGTATAAAACCAATTACCTTGGCTTCCACCTTAATACACTAGGAAAATAAGAGCGAATTTAAAACCAAAGTAACCAGAGCAAATGAATTAATTAAGATAAGAGCAGAAATCAGTAAAAAGGAAAACAGAAAAACAATCAGAAAAATCAATGAATCTAAATATTGGTTCTTTGAGATCAACAAAATTGATAAACTTCTTGCCAGACTGATCAAGAATGAGATAAATTACTCACATCAGGGATGAGAAATGAGAGAGGCAACACAATATATAAAAAAAAAATGATACAGTTATAAGCAACTTTATGCAGAAAATTTCTTAAAGACACAAACTACCAAATTTTACTCAAGAAGAAGTAAATAACCTGGATGGAATAACCTGAATGGAATAACCCTATATCTACTAAGTGGGAGAAAGACTTGGTGATCTGCTCCTATAAAGATTACAGCCTAGGAAACACTATGGGGCAGTTCTACTCTGTCACAGGGGTCACAGTGAGTCGAAAATCAACTCCAGGGTACCTAACAACAATATCTAGTAAAGAAATTTAGTTTTCAGTTAAAAAAATATTCCTACAAAGAAACCTCCAGGTCCTGATGTCTTCACTGATTAATTCTACCAAAACTTTCAAGAATGAAATAACATAAGTTATACAAATCTTTTCCAGAAAATAGAAGTGGGTAATTCCCAGCTTATTATATGGGCCCAGTATTATCATGATACCAAAATCAGACAAAGATGTTACAAGAAAAGAATAGTGCAGTATCCATCATGCAAAATTCTAAGCAAAATTTCAGCAAATTGACTATCTCTTGAAAATGCATACAGTATCTCGTAGACCATCTGATTAATCATCCTTTGGGATATGCAAGGATGAGAGACTTCATCTCATGTACTTTGGATGTATTATCAGGATGGACCAGCCCTTGGAGAAGAACATCATGCTTGGTAAAGTAGAGGGCATTGAAAGAGAGGAAGACCCTGAAAGAGATGGATTGACACAGTGGCTGCAATGATGGGCTCAAGAACAGCAACAATTGTGAGAACGCCACAGGACCAGGCAGTGTTTCGTTCTACTGTACATAGGGTTGCTATGAGTCAGGACCAAATCAATGGCACCTAACGACAAACAACAAGGACATCCTTTGGAAGAGCTGTACCCAATGACTCTGTTAAAATACCTATACATCTTACATTTGAAAAGGGCCTTCAAATATGCTTATAATTTGCATGCTTATAAGCAAACGACCTTATAATATTATATGCTATTGTCCCCTTTGCCTAATATCTATCTCTTTTCAAGGTATTTCTATTTGAAACACCTAGGCTTTTTAACTTTACTCCACAGGGAGTTGTGAGGGGAAGGGATTTCTCAAATTCAGCTTCGTTCCCTTGAGACAGAAATTGGTATGTGGCAATATTTTACTAGAGGAGATGATGCCATAGAGTTCTACTTTGTGCAAGTTAGAGTGCCAAAAGATTTTCCTGTGGCAATGACTGTACGTCACATTGGTGTCTTCCAGTAGACTCTCTAGTGAAAGTTTATGCCCTTCAGTTTGTCTAGTGCTCTATTAGGCTGGGTTCTCTGTTGTTGTTGTTAGGTGCCGTCAAGTCGGTTCCGACTCATACTGACCCTATGCAAAACAGAACGAAACACTGCCCGGTCCTACGCCATCCTTACAATCGTTGTTATGCTTGAGCTCATTGTTGCAGCCACTGTGTCAATCCACCTTGTTGAGGGCCTTCCTCTTTTCCGCCAAGCATGATATCCTTATCCAGGAACTGATCCCTCCTGACAACATATCCAAAGTATGTAAGATGCAGTCTTGCCATCCTTGCCTCTAAGGAGCATTCTGGCCGCACTTCTTCCAAGACAGATTTGTTCATTCTTTTGGCAGTCCATGGTATATTCAATATTCTTCACCAACACCACAATTCGAAGATGTCAACCCTTCTTTGGTCTTCTTTATTCATTGTTCAGCTTTCACATGCATATGATGCGATTGAAAATATCATGGCTTGGGTCAGGTGCACCTTAGTCTTCAGGGTGACATCTTTGCTCTTCAACACTTTGAAGAGATCCTTTGCAGCAGATTTACCCAATGAAATGTGTCTTTTGATTTCTTGACTGCTGCTTCCATAGCTGTTGATTGTGGATCCAAGTAAAATGAAATCCTTGACGACTTCAATCTTTTCTCCATTTATCATGATGTTGCTCATTGGTCCAGTTGGGAGGATTTTTGTTTTCTTTATGCTGAGGTGAAGTCCATGCTGAAGGCTGTGGTCTTTGATCTTCATTAATGAGTGCTTCGGAAGCCCTGGTGGCATAGTGGTTAAGTGCTACAACTGTTAACCAAGAGGTCAACAGTTCAAATCCTCCAGGTGCTCCTTGGAAACTCTATGGGGCAGTTCTACTCTGTCCTATAGGGTCGCTATGAGTCGGAATCGACTCGACAGCAGTGGGTGGGTAGTAAGTGCTTCAAGTCCTCTTCACTTTCAGCAAGCAAGGTTGTGTCAACTGCATAACGCAGGTTGTTAATGAGTCTCCCTCCAATCCTGGTGCCCCGTTCTTCTTCATATAGTCCAGCTTCTCGTATTATTTGTTCAGCGTACAGATTAAATAGGTATGGTGAAAGAATACAACCCTGACACACACCTTTCCTGACTTTAAACCAATCACTATGCCCTTGTTCTGTCCAAACAACTGCCTCTTGATCTATGTAAAGGTTCCTCATGAGCACAATTAAGTGTTCTGGAATTCCCATTCTTCGCAACATTATCCATAGTTTAGTATGATCCACACAGTCGAATGCCTTTGCATAGTCAATAAAAAACAGGTAAACATCCTTCTGGTATTCTCTGCTTTCAGCCAGGATCCACCTGACATCAGCAATGATATCCCTGGTTCCATGTCCTCTTCTGAAAATGGTCTGAATTTCTGGCAGTTCCCTGTCGATATACTGCTGCAGCCATTTTTGAATGATCTTCAGCAAAATTTTGCTTGCATGTCATATTAATGACATTGTTCTATAATTTCCACATTGGGTTGGATCACCTTTTTTGGGAATAGGCATAAATATGGATCTCTTCCAGTCAGTTGGCCAGGAAGCTGTCTTCCATATTTCTTGGCATAGATGAGTGAGCGCCTCCAGCGTTGCATCTGTTTGTTGAGACATCTCAATTGATATTCCATCAATTCCTGGAGGCTTGTTTTTCTCCAATGCCTTCAGAGCAGCTTGGACTTCTTCCTTCAGTACCGTCGGTTCCTGATCATATGCCACCTCTTGAAATGGCTGAATATCGACTAATTCTTTTTGGTATAATGATTCTGTGTATTCCTTCCATCTTCTTTTGATGCTTCCTGCATCGTTTAATATTTTCCCCATAGAATCCTTCGCTATTGCAACTCAAGGATTGAATATTTTCTTCAGTTCTTTCAGCTTGAGAAACACTGAGTGTGTTCTTCCCTTTTGGTCTTCCACTTCCATCTCTTTGCACATGTCATTACAATACTTTGCCTTCTCGAGAGGCCCTTTGAAACCTTCTGTTCAGTTCTTTTACCTCATCAAGTCTTCCTTTTGCTTTAGCTGCTCAATGCTCAAGATCAAGTTTTAGAGTTTCCTCTGACATCCATCTTGGTCTTTTCTTTCTTTCCTGTCTTTTCAATGACCTCTTGCTTTCTTCATGTATCATGTCCTTGATGTCATTCCACAACTCGTCTGGTCTTCAGTCACTAGTGTTCAATGCATCAAATCTGTTCTTCAGATGGTCTCTAAATTCAGGTGGGATATACTCAAGGTCATACTTTGGCTCTCGTGGACTTGCTCTGATTTTCTTCAGTTTCAGCTTGAACTTGCATATGAGCAATTGATGGTTTGTTCCACAGTTGGCTCCTGGCCTTGTTCTGACTGATGATATTCAGCTTTTCCACTGCCTCTTTCCACAGATGTAGTCAATTTGATTTCTGTGTGTTCCATCTGGCGAGGTCCATGTGTATAGTCACCATTTATGTTGGTGAAAGAAGGTATTTGCAGTGAAGAATTCGTTGGTCTTGCAAAATTCTATCATTTGATCTCTGGCATTGTTTCTATACCAAGGCCATATTTTCCAACTACTGATCCTTCTTCTTTGTTTCCAACTTTTGCATTCCATTCACCAGTAATTATCAATGCACCTTGATTGCATGTTCATGAAACAAAATCAGTGAAACATATGTATATATATATATGTGTATGTGTATATATATACACATACACATATATGTATATGGTCACTATGAGTCAGAATTGACTCGACGGCACTGAGTTTTGTATATATACAGAGAGAGAGGCAGACAGAGAGAGATAGAGGAGAGATTGATCTCAATGAAATTGCTCACACAGTTGTAGAGGCTAGAAAGTCCCACTTCCGTGGGTCAGGCATCAGGCTGGAGGCTTCTGACTCACATAGCTGCAGGGGTTGATGAACCCAAGATCAGCAGGTCAGATGATAGGCTGCTGGTTCAATTCCCAAGACTCAGAGGTCAGATGACAACAAGGCTGATGCAGGATCCAGAGTGAGCAAAAGCCAGCAAGCTTTGACAGAATGTCCATATGTATTGGATGCAGGCCATATCCCCGGGGAAACTCTCGTTACAACTGTTAATGGCTGATTACATCAGATCACATTGTGGAGGTGATTGCATTATATCACAAAATGGAGGACAACTGCATCATTACTGCTAAATTACACCATTACCAAACTACATCACTACCAAAAAACAAACCAAACCCACTGCTGTTGAGTCAATTACAACTCATAGTGACCCTACAGGACAGAGTAGAACTGCCCCATAGAGTTTCCAAGGAGTGGCTGGTGGATTCGAACTGCTGACCTCTTGGTTAGCAGCTGTAGCACTTAACACTACGCCACCGGGGTTTCCTACATCACTACATAACTGCCAAATCACTGAGGATCATGGCCCAGCCAAGTTGACACACAATTTTAACCATCATAAGTGCCATTTACTAAAAGAGTTGGGAATCCCATTTTTAAACCTAACACAAGAGGCACTGATCAGCTTTTCCCCCAGTGACCTTAAACATGAAGAAGTTCCGGCAATGATCTGATTTCTGTATGTTATTAAAGTTCAAATATGCCACAGTATATTTTTTTCATGAAAATTGGAGGGAAGGGTTAATAGTATAGAACTCCAATTCAGAGGTTTTAATTTAAGCATGTAAAGGAATAATGCATTTCTTTTGGACATGCTTCCTGCTGCAACAATTTTAAAACACATAATAGCTAAATATATGACAGGATAAAATGGAACATGAATACTAATATTTCAAGTCTGATTATGTGGTAAAGTCTGATAAACTACAATGAGGATTCTTAGTCTAGTAGCACTATATTTTCCATAGAAATGGAAACTTGGTGAAATTCAGCAAGAAAATAAAATGAGCAAAATGTGTGATTTGTTTCCTACAGTAGATGTAGTTAACTGGAAGCAACTGTGAAACAAACAGGTAAAAGTTACAGAAAAACAAAGCAAAACAAATAATGGTTTATTGTCTTCTGGGTGGCCCATTAAAACTCTAGTCCAAACATATGGAACACATCACAGAATAGTAGAATGTTGTGCCTTGGTAAATTTTCCTTATGAAAAGTTGATTTAAACTTTCTGGTTTTGGTTGTCAGTTAAACTCCAAGGATAAGATGAACAAAGTATAAAGTCACTTTTAGAGTCCTCTTCTTTAATACTGTGTGCCATGTGGTCAAGGGTTCCGAATGCATTTTGTGTGGAAATAAGACTGGACAATTTTAGCATGCATAAGCCAGCTGATTCCAGGCGAAGCAGCCCTGAAATGTACTCTACACACTGAAAGGATTTTAAAGGGCTTTAGCTTCTTTTAGTATCATGAAGCTTTTCTTCTTGTCTTGAGCAGTTTGGCTTGACTCTGTAAGCTTTGTGTCAAGCAAACTGGGACAAAACTTTACATCTCCGGAAAAAAGTCTTTTATTTAAAGTGTTATACAGAGTACACCTAATTCTCTTTAGTCACCGCAGACTCCTTCTTGATTCTTAATGCACATGCCTGACATCTTTATATCTATAATGTGGTTTCCAGGTCGCCTACCCATTGGCGCTCCCTCTTCTCTGTTTCTTCATCCTAGCCAAATTGAGAATGAAACCCATTGGTTTCAGAAAATGCCACATCTTTTCCCATTTCTTCTTGCCTGCTTCTTTATTTTACCTGAACATGCACAGATTCCAGAGACAGAATAACGACGTCCATGTAGGTTAGCAATGCAAACAAAATTTCTCAGATCACTTCAACTTGCTAAATGTTTAATGTCGGTAAAGTAAGTAGAACAAAGTTTTTAAAGGCCTAAAGTGTCTCTGAGGCGTTCTTTTTTTAATTAAAAAAATGATCTTAGTGTAATGTAATAATCTCTAATGTAGTAATCTCTAACCATTATACCAGAACACCTGTAGAATACAAAGTTTGTTTTCCTCCTATCAATATGTTTCAAAGTACAATACTGCATTATCTTTTAAATACTTAAAATTCTACGATTTCACTTAGTCTAAGTGTTTTCAATGGCTAATCTGAATTTTCCTTTACTGTAACATCAAGAATCGTTCCATTTTCCTTATTGGGTTATGAACTCTGTGAGGGTAAATTCCCACAGAGTTTAACACAGTTAATCTACAAAAATTTAAGTAAGGAAAGGAGCCAATTAAAGAGAATTCTTCTTTCATCTATAAGCAAGTCTTTTATATACGTACTAACATTTAAAAGAAAATATGTTAAGTAAAAAAGGAAAAAGAAACATGCTTTAAAGAATTATGATAACACTTTTACGAAAAACATGAGAACTAAAGCAAAAAACCCAAAACCAAACCCATTGCTGTCAAGTTTATTCTGACTTGTAGTGATCCTATTAACTTGCCATCAGCTCGATTCTGACTCATAGGAGGATAGAGTAGAACTGCCCCACAGGGTTTCCAAGGCTGAAATCTTCACACAAGCAGATCGCCACATCTTTCTTCTGCAGAGCAGCTGGTGGGTTCAAACTGCCCACCTTTCAGTTAGCAGCTACTGCTGAACCACTGCCCCACCAGGGCTCCTCTAAAATGTAACGCTGTTGTTGTTAGATGCTGTCGAGTTGGTTCCAACTCATAGCAACCCTGTGTATGACAGAGTGAAACACTGCCTGATCCTTGAATTTTTTCTTCAGTTCTTTATCAGCTTGAGCAATGCCAAGTGCGTTCTCCTCTTTTGGTTTTCTATTTCTAGGTCTTTGCACATTTCATTATACTTTGTCTTCTGTAGCTGCCTTTTGAAATCTTCATTTCATCTTTTGCTTTAGCTATTCTACATTTAAGAGCAAGTTCCAGAGTCTCTTCTGACATCCATTTTGATCTTTTCTGTCTTTTTAATGACCTTTTGCTTTCTTCATGTATGATGTCCTTGATGTCACTCCACAATGCGTTGAATTCTTGAGGTGATCTCTAAATTCAAGTGAGATATACTCAAGTTTGCACTTTGGCTCTCGTGGACTTGTTTTAATTTTCTTCAGCTTCAACTTGAACTTGCATATGAGCAACTGATGGTCTGTTCCACAGTCAACCCCTGACCTTGTTGTGACTGATGATACTGAGCTTCTCCATTATTTCTTTGCACAGATGTAGTTGATTTAATTCCTGTGTATTCCATCCAGCAAGGTCCACCCACATGTTTAGTCACTGTCCATGTTGTCGAAAAAAGTAGAATGTAATACCATGAAAATCCAAAATTGATGGTGAAACCATCCTGAGAATGGCATTACATAGGAAAACATTCTTTAAAATTCAAATGAATTAACATTTTACTAATAGATCTAAGATAGTTTTGAGTAGCAGCAAATATAGAAAAGAGTTTTGGTATATTGTAATTGTGAGTCTTCTCTATGTAACTGGGAATCAAGACCAGCATAAATGTATAAGGGCTTTAGGAGTGTGAGAAATACAAAGGATAACACCGGGATTATTGGCAAGGTCAATAATCAAAAAACATGGAGATTCTGCTACGTCAAGGAAGAAATGGCATTGCTGTGAAGCTCCTGTGAATTATTTATGCAAATTAGGACAATGTCCTACACAGATGTCATTATTGCATTGCCTTTATTTGTTAGCGGAGAAAATATGGGGGAGGTAAAAGACATTTGGGATTCTAAAATGCTGGGAGTAGACTTATAAGTACTCCCCACTCCAACTTCCTAAATACAAGTAGATGATGCGTCCAGTTCAGAATTTTTATTAAAAGGATTCACGTGCCAGGATAGAACCTGCTTCTGTTTAAAAAGATGTTGAAAGAAGTTTCAACCCAGAGCTCATCTAGTACTGCTTTCTCTGTACTGGCTTTGCAGTGACATTTATGTAGTCTTTACTTGTTTGCAAATTTATGTTAATGGAGTAACTGATGCTTGGAATCTAAATTGATATGGAGTGAAAGCAAAGTACTGTAATTAAAACTTTGTGAATATTGGCCTTTCTGAAAGGAAACTTGAAATATCAAAGGAATTCAGTTGTGGATCCAATGTATCTGGTATATGTGAACCGAGTATTTTGAGATTTCATTACATACTCCTTTGCCAGCATCAAACTTGTAATGGATTGAGAACCCTTTTTTTTTTTTTTTATAAATACTTAAAAAATAATAGGGTACAGACCATTCCGAAGATTAAGTGTTTGTTGTCTTCAAAATATTTCTACTGTTTAGATCTATGTACACGGTTAGAATCAAATTAATATAATTTGATTTTTTACCAATAATAAACTAACTTTAGTCTTAAAATAGCTTTTTCATAGAATTAGCTTTAAGTCTCAAATGATGATGAGTTTCTGGAACAATTATTCTTTAAAAATTGCAATTAACATTCTTTTTGGTTTATATAATAAAATCCATCATCTGCTTTAGGGGCTAAGTAGTGGGAGACAAGTAGGCTTTTTAAGAAAACATTGATTTAGAGACTCCTGGATTATAACAGAAACCCTGGTGGCATAGCGGTTAAGTGCTATGGTTGCATACCAGAAGGTTGGCAGTTTGAATCCACCAGGGTCTCCTTGGAAACTCTATGGGGCAGTTCTACTCTGAGGGTTGCTGTGAGTCAGAATCGACTCGATGGCAATGGGGTTTTTCGGGGGGCGGAGGGGATTATAGATAGTTGAGTCAATAAATTCTGTTGAAAAGTTAATATCTTTTGCTGATACTTTATGAATATGAATAGACAAATGCTAGATAAGCACATATTTGTATCAAACTTTCATAATGCATCATCTAGATGTTACTATTACAGTATCAAATATCAAATATCTGTTATACATGCAATTGGGAGTCCAGAGAAAAAGAAATAATAATAAAAAACAAAAAAATCTGAAGAAATATTGACTGAAATAAATTCCAAATATGATTAAACACATTTTTTTTTTAGGAAGCTCAGCTAGCCCCAAGCAGGATAAATACAAAACAAATACAATTTAGGCACATCATATTATAGAAAAGCAAAGACAGAAGAAAAATCTTAAAAGCAGCCAGAGAAGAAGGAATCTGTATGTAATATGTTTCTCCAAAAAAAAAAAAAAAAAAAGATGTACAAATACAACTGACTTGTTACCTGAAGCAATGGTTGCCAAAAGACTACAGAATAGCACCTATGAAGGGATAAGGGGTGGGGAGAACAGCCAGAAAAAAAAAGGAAAAAAAAAAATCAACCTACAATTTTACTTCCAGAGGGGGGAAAAAGCTTTCAAAAGTGAAGCAGAAATAATGATGTTTTCAAATAAAAGTTCAGAGAAGAAATGCTAAAATAAGTCCTGTGAATTATAGAGAAATGATGCTAAAAATCTTCAATTGACCCCAAATTGAAAGAGAAAAATGGTAACGAAGGATAAAAGAGCAGAAAAGACAGTAGCAATATGGTAGTTTTATATCCAACTAGATCAGTAATTACATTAAATGTAAATGGAAAAAACACTCAAATTAAAAATGTAATTTGTCAGACTGGATAAAAATCTAGACCCAACTATGTGCTATTTATGTAAGCACTTTTAAATATAAAGACAAAGTCAGGTTGAAGTAAAAGAAATGAAAAAAGCTATACCATGCAAATACTAAGGATATGAAAGTTAATTTGGTTATATTAATAGCACAGTAGACTTCAAGATGTAGAGGATTAACACAGATGAAGACAGGCATTTTTTTTTTTTTTACTGTGCTTTAGATGAAAGATTTTTGCTCACGTTAACTTTTCATACAACAATTTATACACATATCATTATGCGACATTAGTTGCAATCCCTATAATGTGACAGCATACTTCTACTTTCCACCCTGGGTTTCTTGTGTCCATTCAGTTTCAGTCTCTTTCTGCTTTCTCATCCTGTCTCCAGACAGGAGCCACCCATTTGGTCTCCTATATCTTCTTGAACTAAGAAGTACAGTCTTCCCGAGTTTATTTTATGTTTTATAGTCCACTCTAACTGTTGTCTAAAGAACTGGCTTTGGGAATGGTTTTAGTTCTGGATTAACAGAGTGTTCAGGGGCCAAGACTTCAGGGGTTCCACCAGTCTCAGTCAGACCATTAAGTCTAGTCTTTTTACTAGAATTTGAGTTTTGCACCACAGTTTTCTACTGCTCCCTCAGGGACTGTCTCTTGTGTTCCCTGTCAGAGCAGTCATTGGTGGTAACGTGGCATCGTCTAGTTCTTCTGGTCTCAGGCTGTTGGAGTCTCTGGTTTATGTGGCCCTTTCTGTCTTTTGGGCTCATGTTTTCCTTGTGTTTTTGGTGTTCTTCATTCTCCTTTGCTCCAGGTGGGTTGGGACCAACTGATGCATCTTAGATGGCCGCTCACAAGCTTTTAAGACCCCAGACACCACTCACCAAAATGGCATGTAGAACATTTTCATGATAAACTTTGTTATGCCAATTGACCTAGACGTCCCCGAAACCTTAGTCCCCAGACCTCTGCTCCTATTACTCTGACCCTCAAAGTGTTTCGTTGTATTCAGTAAATTTCTTAGCTTTTAGTTTAGTCCAGTTGTGCTGAACTTCCCCTGTATTGTGTGTTGTCCTCTTCACCTAATTCTTGTCTACTGTCTAGTTAAGTGAATACCCCTCCCCATCCCTCTCCACCCTCAAACCATCAAAGAATGTTTTCTTCTGTGTTTGAAATGTTTCTTGAGTTCCTATAATAGTGTTCTCATACAAAATTTATCCTTTAGAGACTAATTTCACTCAGCATAATGCCTTCCAGATTCATCCATGTTGTGAGATGTTTTGCGAATTCATCATTGTTCCTTACCGTTGCATAGTATTCCACTGTGTGTATATAGCATAATTTGGTTATCTATTTGTTTGTTGATGGGCGCCTAGGTTGTTTCTATCTTTTTGCTATTGTGAACAGTGCTACAATGAACATGGGTGTGCATATACCTATTTGTATGATGGCTCTTATTTCTCTAGGATACATTTCAAGGAGTGGGATTGCTGGATCATATGGAACTTCCATTTCTAGCTTTTTAAGGAAACACAAAATGGATTTCCAAAGTATTTGTACCATTTTACATTCCCACCAGTAGTGCATAAGTATTCCAGTCAAAGAAAAGCATTTCTTTTTTTATTTTAATTTTTATTGTGCTTTAAGTGAAAGTTTACAAATCAAGTCAGCCTCTCGTACAAAAATTGATACACGCCTTCCTATGTACTCCTAATTGCTCTCCTCCAGAGAGACAGCACACTCTTTCCCTTGACTCTCTATTTTCGTGTCCATTCAGCCAGCTTCTGGCCCCATCTGCTGTCTCATCTCCCCTCCAGCCACGAGATGCCAACATAGTCTGATGTGTCTGCTTGATCCAAGAAGCTCACTCTCAAGAGTATCATTTTCTATCCCACAGTTCAGTCCGATCCCTGTCTGAAGAGTTGGCTTTGGGAATGGCTCCTGTCTTGGGCTAACAGAAGGTCTGGGGACCATAACCTCCAGGGTCCTTCTAGCCTCAGTCAGATCATTAAGTCTGGTCTCTTTATGAGAATTTAGGTTCTGCATCCCACTGCTCTCCTGCTCCATTAGGGGCTCCCTGTTGCACTCCCTGTCAGGGCAGTCATCAGTTGTAGCCGGGAACCACCTAGCTCTTCTGGTCTCAGACCAATGCAGTCTCTGGTTTATGTGGTCTTTCTGTCTCTTGGGCTTATAATTACATTGTGTTTTTGGTGTTCTTCATTCTCCTTTGCTCCAGGAGGGTCGAGACCCATTGATGCATCAGAGCTGGCTACTTGCTAGTGTTTAAGACCCCAGGTGCCACTCTCCAAAGTGGAATGCAGAATGTTTTCTTAATGGATTTTATTATGCCAATTGACTTAGGTGTCCCCTGAAACCATGGTAACCAAACCCCCGCCCCTGCTACACTGGCCTTCAAAGAGTTCAGTTTATTCAGGAAACTTCTTTGCTTTCAGCTAGTCCCATTGTGCTGACCTCACCTGTATCGTGTGTTGTCTTTCCTGTCGCCTAAAGTAGTTCTTATCTAATATCTAGTTAGTGAATTCTGCTCTCCTGCCCTCCCTCCCTACCCCCTCTCCTAACCATCAAAGAATATTTTCTTCTCTGTTTGAACTATTTCTTGAGTTCTTATAATAATGGTCTTATATAATATTTGTCCTTTTGCAACTAATTTCACTCAGCATAATGCCTTCCAGATTCCTCCATGTTACGAAATATTTTTCATATTCATCATTGTTCTTTATCGATGCATAGTATTCCATTGTGTGAAGATACCGTAATTTATTCATTCATCCATTGATGGGCACCTAGATTGCTTCCACCTTTTTGCTGTTGTAAACAGTGCTACAGTGAACATGGGCATGCGTATATCTGTTTGTGTAAAAGCTCTTAATTCTCTAGGATATATTCCAAGGAGTGGGGTTCCTGGATCGTACGGTAGTTCTATTTCTAGCTTTTTAAGGAATCACCAAATCGATTTCCAAAGCAGTTGTACCATTTTATATTCCCACTAATAGTGTATAAGTGTTCCATTCTCTCCAACATTTATTATTTTGTGTTTTTTTGGATTATTGCCAGCCTTGCTGGAGTGAGATGGAATCTCACTGTAGTTTTGATTTGCATTTGTCTAATAGCTAATGATCATGAGCATTTCCTCATGTATCTCTTAGCCACCTGAATGTCTTCTTTAGTGAAGTGCCTGTTCATATCTTTTGCCCATTTTTTAATTGGGTTATTTGTCTTTTTGCAGTTGAGTTTTTGCAGTATCATGTAGATTTTAGAGATCAGACACTGATCGGAGATGTCGTAGCTAAAAACTTTTCCCGAGTCTGTAGGTAATCTTTTTACTCTTTTGGTGAAGTTTTTGGATGAGCATATGTGTCTGATTTTTAGGAGCGCCCAGTTATTTAGTGTATCTTCTGCATTGTTAGTAATGTTTTGTATACTGTTTATGCCATGTGTTAGGGCTCCTAGCGTTGCCCCTACTTTTTCTTCCATGATCTTTATTGTTTTAGATTTTATATTTAGGTCTTTGATCCATTCTGAGTTAGTTTTTGTGCATGGAGGGAGGCATGGGTCTTGCATCATTTTTTTGCGGATGGATATCCAGTTTTGCCAGCACCATTTGTTAAACGGAATATCTTTTCCTCATTTAACTGACTTTGGGCCTTTGCCAAATATCAGCTGCTCATATGTGGATGGATTTATGTCTAGATTCTCAATTCTGTTCCATTGGTGTATGTATCTGTTGTACCAGTACCAGGCTGTTTTGACTACTGTGGCAGTATAATAGGTTCTAAAATCAGGTAGAGTGAGGCCTCCCACTTTCTTCTTCTTTTTCAGTAATGCTTTACTTATCCAGGGCCTCTTTCCCTTCCATATGAAGTTGATTTTTTTCTCCATCTCATTAAAATATGTTGTTGGAATTTGAATCGGAATTGTATCTATATATCGCTTGTGGTAAAATAGACATTTTTACAATGTTAAGTCTTCCTATCCACTAGGAAGGTATGTTTTTCTACTTATGTAGGTTTCTTTTGGTTTCTTGCAGTAGTGTCTGGTAGTTTTCTTTTTATAGGTCTTTTACATCTCTGGTAAGATTTATTCCTAAGTATTTTATCTTCTTGTGGCTATTGTAGAAGGTATTGATTTGGTGATTTCCTCTTCAGTGTTCTTTTCATTGGTGTAGAGGAATCCAACTGATTTTTGAATGTTTATCTTGTATCCTGATACTCTGCTGAACTCTTCTATTACTTTCAGTAGTTTTCTTGAGGATTCTTTAGGTTTTTCTGTGTGTAAAAGATCATGCCATGTGCAAATAGAGATAATTTTACTTCTTCCTTGACAATCTGGCTGGCATTTGTTTCTTTATCTAGCTTAATTTTTCTGGCTAGGACCTCCAGCACAGTGTTGAATAAGAGAGGTCTAGTTCCTGATCTCAAGGGGAATGCTTTCAGGCTCTCTCCATTTAGGGTGATGTCGGCTGTTGGCTTTGTGTAAATGCCCTTTATTATGTTGAGGAATTTTCCTTCTATTCCTGTTTTGCTGAGGGTTTTTATCATGAATGGGTGTTGAACTTTGTCAAATGTCTTTTCTGCATCAATTGATAGAATCATATGGTTCTTGTCATTTGTTTTATTTATATGATGGATTACATTAGTTGTTTTTCTAATGTTGAACCATCCCTACATATCTGGTATGAATCCCACTTGATCATGGTGAGTTAGTTTTGATATGTTGTTGAAATCTATTGGCTAGAACTTTGTTGAGGACTTTTGGGTATAGGTCTGTAATTTTCTTTTTTTTGTGGCATCTTTACCTGGTTTTGGCATCAGGGATATGCTGGCTTCATAGAATGAGTATGGGAGTATTCTGTCTTTTTCTATGCTCTGAAATACCTTTAGTAGTAGTGGTGTTAACTCTTCTCTGAAAGTTTGGTAGAACTCTGTAGTGAAGCCATCCAGCTCAGGTCATTTTTTGGGGGGGGGCCAGTTTTTTGATTACCTTTTCTATCTCTTCCTTTGTTATGGGTCTATCAGTTTTTCTACCTCTGTTTGTGTTAGTTTAGGTAGGTAGTGTGTTTCTAGGGATTCACCCATTTCTTCTAGGTTTTCAAATTTGTTAGAGTACAATTTTTCATAGTAATCTGATATGATTCTTTTAATTTCAGTTGGATCTGTTGTAATATCACCCATCTCATTTCTTATTCAGGTTATAAACTTCCTCTCTTGTTTTTCTTTTGTCAGTTTGGCCAATGGCTTATCAATTTAGTTAATTTTTTCAAAGAACCAGCTTTTGGTCTTGTTAGCCCAATTGTTTTTCTGTTTTGTATTTCATTTAATTCTGCTCTAATTTTCATTATTTGCTTTCTTCTGGTGCCTGGGGGTTCCTTTTGTTGCTCTCTATTTGTTCAAGTTGTGGGGATTATTCTTTGATTTCGGACCTTTCTTCTTTTTGTATGTGTGCATTTATTGATATAAATTGACCTCTGAGCACTGCTTTCGCTGTGTCCCAAAGGTTCTGATAGGAAGTGTTTTCATTCTCACTGGATTCTATGAATTTCTTTATTTCATCCTTGATGTCTTCTATAGCCCATTTGTTTTTGAGAAGGGTATTGTTCAGTTTCCAAGTATTTGATTTCTTTTGCCTGCTTTTTCTGTTATCGATTTCTACTTTTATGGCCTTATAGTCAGAGAAAATGCTTTGTAATATTTTTGAATTCTGCTAAGGCTTGCTTTATGACCTTAAATGTAGTCTATTGTAGAGAATGTTCCATGTGCACTAGAAAAGAAAGTATACTTGGCTGCTATCAGGTAGAGTGTTCTGCATACATCTATGAGGTCAAGATGGTTGATTGTGACATTTAAATCTTCCGTGTCTTTATTGAGTTTCTTTCTGGATGTCCTGTCCTTCAACAAAAGTGGTGTGTTTAAGTCTCCTATTATAATTGTGGGCCTATTTCACTTTTCAATGCTGTTAGAGTTTTTTTAATGTATCTTGTAGCCCTGTCATTGGGTGCATAAATATTTAATATGGTTATATCCTCCTAGTAGATTGTCCCTTTAATCATTATATAGTGTCCCTCCTTGTCCTTTGTGGTAGATTTAACTTTAAAGTCTATTTTGTCAGAAATTAATACTGCCACTCCTGCTCTTTTTGATTGTTTTTTGCTTGGTATTTTTTTTTTTTTCCTGTCCTTTGAGTTTTTAGTTTGTGTCTCTAAGTCTAAGGTGTGTCTCTTATAGGCAGCATGTAGATGGATCGTGATTTTCTATCAATTCTGCCACTCTCTGTGTCTTTATTGGTGCATTTAGTCCATTTACATTCTGCATAATTATAGATAGGTGTGAGTTTAGTGCTGTCATTTTGATGTCTTCTTTTGTTTGTTGTTGACGGTTTCTTTTTCCCATTTAATTTTTTTGTACTGAGTAATTTATTTTTATATATTGTCTTTTCCTCTTATTCATTGTTGTTGATTTTGTATCTGCTCAGTCTCTATTTTTTTCTTGTATTTTATTTTGATGAGTAGGATAGTTTGTCTTCTTTACAGTTTCCTTAACATTTACCACTATTTTTCTATGTTTAAATCTAACTTTTATTTCTTTATATTGCCTTGTCGTCCTCTCCATATGAAAGATCTATGAGTACATTTCTTAGTCCTTTATTTTTTAATGTTGTCTTCTTTTACATAATAACATTGCTATTTCCCTGTTTTGAGTGTTTCTTTACCTTGATTTATTTTTGTGATTTCCGTGTCTAGGTTGACCTCTGATTGCTCTGTCCAGTGTTCTACTCTTGGGTTGATACCTGATATTATTGATATTCTAACCAAAGAGCTCCCTTTAGTATTTCTTGTTTTGGTTTGGTTTTCACAAATTCATTAAACTTGTGTTTATCTGGAAATGGTCTAATTTCAAGTTCACATCTGAGAGACAGTTTTGCTGGATATATGATTCTTGGCTGGAAATTTTTTTCCTTCAGTGCTTTATATAAGTAGTCCCATTGGAAAGACATTTCTTAACGATAAAATATTAATTCATTAGGACTGTTGTTTTTGTTGTTGTTAAGTGCCATTGAGTTTATTTTGACTCATAGTGACACTATCGGACAGAGTAGAACTGCCTCACAGGGCTTCCAAGGAGCGGCTGGTGGATTTGAGCTGGTGGCCTTTTGGTTAGCAGCTGAGCTCTTAACAATTGTGCTTCCAGGGTAGTAACCCTAAAATGGAGCCCTGGTAGTGCAGTCTGTACTTCTGAAGGAGTGCACACTTGATTTTGGACTTCTAGCCTCAGAACGGTGAGACAATAAATACCTGTGATTTTCAGGTTATATATTGTGGAAACCCAAGGAAATGAATAGAACTATAACACATTTCTTAAAGAAATGTCAGCAGACCCACATGTATTGAGAGCTATACTACCTTTAAGAATTGGAGGACAATATTTCTAAGATTTCAATGTTTCCTAAATTGAACTCAGATTCATTGTCAGACTTTTTGCTAGCATTTGGTAATCTATTCAGAAATTTGTGTGGAAATATACACGATTTATTACAGACAAAATAATCTTAAAAAAGAACTAAATTAAAGGATTTATACTCCCTGGTAACTGTGGTAATCCAGAAAGTAGTGTTCGTATAAGGATATGCATCAATGGAATACAAGCACATCAGTGGAACAGAACAGACCTACCCTCTGACTCATCCGTTTCACTCCTATGTGTTTATCTGGAATAATGAAAACACCAAAGGAGGCTTGACAATAATGTTCATAGTAGCTTTCGTAATACACAAAATCTGGAAATATTCCAAATGCCTATCACCAAGAGGATGGATAAATTGTTCAACTGAATTCTTCTGAGCAATAAAAAATAACAAAGTATTGAAACATGCAAAAACATGGATGAGTCTCAAAAACATTGAGTAAAAGAAGACATACACACAAAAAATATATAAAATATAATTTCAGTTATATCAAGTCCTGGACAAGGCACAATTAAGATATGGTAATAGGAATCAGAACAATAAGTGCAGGAAAGAGAAGCATTGATTTACAAGTATTATAAAGGAATTTTCTGAGGTAATAGAAATATGTTGTATCTTGATTTGAGTGGTGGTTACATGGTGTAAGAAAATGTATGCTTTAAGTCTGTACTTTTTCAGTTTGAAAACAAGATAAACAAATATAATATGAGCCTTGGGATAAAGTTATGGGAATTGTTTTTTTCCTATTTTTCTTATCTTCTTAATCATGTATTTTCAAAGCCTTGGGAAAAGATAAGATTGTTGTGAATTAGACTAACATTTGTTGGGCTAAAGATCACCAGTATTTAGAATATGGAATGTTATACTCCATCTGAAAGAAACCCTGAAAATTAGGCTATCATATCATTTACCCTGTAATGAAAAATTGACTGAAATGGAGAATAACGGTGAATTTTGTATTTTAAAAATGGGTCAAACTAAATCAGACTATCATCAGATGTGGTTTCGAAATGTTTCCTGATTTTCTCAAGAAATAAAAAATGGCAAGGACTGTGAGAAAAACTTGGGGATATTTTTCTCACAGTCTTTGAAAGAGATATTTAGTAGGAGTATCCCTGCCCTGTCTTCTGTATTTTCAGTGTATCCCCGTCACCCTCCAACTGCCAAAATCTTCATCTCAAAACAAACCCCCCAAAAAGAAACATTCTTTTTCCACAGAAACTGCAGAAAGCCATCCTGCCTGTGTGCATGACAAGTTGGAATTGCCAAACAATTAACACCTCCTTCCAGCAGCCCTATACTGATTAATGACTTTTAGGAGTTGGCATATAAACATTCCAGTTCTCTTGCTCCTTGGATGGGAGTCTTAGGTGTGTGTTTTACACCATTTCCTAGAGTTTCCCATGTCTCCTTTGGTTGTTATCTGGCTTAATGGTACGCACTTTATTGGCTGCTTTCTCTTCACTATTTCATGTTCCCACCTTTTTTTCTGGTATTACTTGCACTTTTCAAATAAGCTGCTTTCACTCAAACAATTGTCTCAGCTCAACTTCCTGGAGGATTCAAATTGAGACATAAAACATATCAAAAGATAACTCTTAAACACATTTGAAATAAGTTTTTGCATGCACATACACACATATACGCAGGTGAAATTATCAAAGGGATTAATAAACCATCTATCCCAAATGTTTCAAAGATACTGAGCCTACATAATCAAGATTTATGGATGCAACTGGCACCTTGTTCATTCCATTTTCAGTAAGTGTCTTTGGTGGGTCCTGTAGAGATTGTGTGCACAGGATGAGACAGTAATCCCCTTTTATCCTTGTGCGCATTTTGAAAACAATTTCAAAACAACCTGGAAGTCAAATCAAGGTATACAACATACGTGGAAATAGAACCTGAGTGATTCTCAAATACAAATGTAGTTTGTACATAAGAGTCAAATATTTGTATATGCTGTATTGTTTTATTGATAGAATTATTTGATCCAAATATTTTCCCATGGTTCTATAGTTCTCTTTTCAAAAGTGAATTATAAGACTTAAGGAAAGTATTTGAGCCAAGGACTTTATCATTATGACAATTACACAGTGCCCTGGTGGTACAGTTGTTAATGCTCAGCTGCTAAACAAAAGGTCAGCTGTTTGAACCCACCAGCTGCTCCGTGGGAGAAAGATGTGGCTGTCTGCTTCTGTAAAGATTTACAGCCTTGGGAACCCTATGGGGGCAGTTCTATTCTACCCTACAGGATCACTATGAGTCGGAATTGACTCAGTGGCAAGGGGTTTCGTTAACTGAATCTGAAGAGATTTTTTTGCAAGATCTGATTCCAGTACAGATTTGCACTGATAATAACCAGTTGCCTTCGAGTTAATTCCAAATCATGGCAACCCCACGTGTTTCAGAGTAGAACTGCCTTCATAGGGTTTTCAAGGCTGTGAACTTTCTGAAGGAGATTGCCAGGCCTTTCTTCCAAGGTACCTCTGGGTGGGTTTGAATCACCAACCTTTCAATTAGTAATAGAGTGCTTAACCATTTGCTCTACTCAGGGACTCCTGCACTAACAATAACCTGTAACTGATGAATAAATCCTGACTTGTAGTAACCCTATAGGACAGAGTAAACTGCCCCACAGAGTTTCCAAGGAGAGCTGGTGGATTCGAACCGCTGACCTTTTGGTTAGCAGCCATAGCACTTAACCACTAGGCGACCAGGGTTTCCAAAACATCCTTGCACCCAATGTGGAGCACGAACCCATGATCCGGGGATTAAGAGTTCCATGCTCTACTCACCAAGCTAGCCAGGTGCACTGACAATAGTCTCCTAAAATAAGGTCAAAGTAAGGTCAAGGGAGTCCCCTTTCTCAGTGCTTGGTTTCCTGGAGAAAACTATGCAAACATTGTATCGTTGTGATAAACATTCCTGGAATGCCTGCAGAAGCATTTTTCCCCTCGATCTTATTTAGGCACACGGTGACGTACTCATGGTGGGACACCCCTTCACTTGTCTATGTACTTGATAACACAGAATATGTTTATCAATACCATAGAAAATCTGTCACTAAATCATTCATTTCAAGGAGGATTTATATCAGTACAGGCATATATACTGGTACATGCTAGCTTTTTTGTTTCAAAGCAGAAATTGTTTGATATGGTTCTAGTGTCAAATAAGATCTTCATTGAAAGGAGACTAATCAAAAGTATAGATATTACTTAAATACTTTCTACTTACAAGGCTGTTTTAAAGTCTGAAATTCTCTTTTTGGTAAAGTCTTTAAAGCAAATAAATAATTTTTTTCCAGTCTTAAAGAAGTGAAATACTAATCTCTAATAATCTCTTTCCACAGTTGCTAGCTTATACCGGAAGCATATATTAATGTTTTGCTTTAAAGTAGTTTATTTAATCTTGACCTTTGGTTTAACCTGAGTGGAAGAGAAGGTACTTTTTTGAGTTTGGAGCTGTTCCGTGATATCTTTATTGCTAAGCTCATGTACTATCTCTTACAAAGCACATTCACAGTTTTGAGGTAAACTGTCTTAACTCCTTTCTAAAAACTGTTTGGGGTACATAAATCTGATTTTATGGAATTAAAAAAAATAGTACACCGTATTAATGTTCAATTCTCAAAATAATTTAATCTGGTTTTATCTCTCTCTCTCACACTCATTCCTCCATCCACTGGTAGATAGTAGGTACCTAATTTCCTTAAAACAGTATTTAAAATTGAGTGTTTTTAAAAAGTCACTCTGCCAGAATTGGAACTACATCTGTTGCCAATTCTGTTCTAGCACTGGCCAGCTTTGCTTCTCATATTGTCAATAGTGCTGTATGGAAAAGCTGTGTGTCATTATGATTGAAAGACCCATCCTCTGGCATGATGCCAAGTAAGTCTAATTTGGGATCTGATGAATGATAGACAAGAAAATTTTAGCTAGGAGAAATGTATGTTGAATGTTAATTCAAAGCATGAGGCTTTGGATGTTACGTTTTTATTTTACATTTTCTTGTTGTTTGGGAAATTTTAAAAACTTGAGTTCTGTTTCAAAAAATAACACATGGCAGGTATGAAATTGTGTATTTTGATTTCCTTTAAGAGATGACAGCCTAAAATATGTTGCTGCTGTTTATTAATATAGTTGTCCACTAGTCTTTACTGAATATACTGTCAGCTCTTTTTAACCTGTCTGTTATCTTTATGTATGCCTGATTTAATTGACAATTATTGGTGGGAAAACTAAAATTATTAAAAAATTAATTTGCCATTTATCTTGCAAGTTTCTTCATAAGTTAACTCTATAAATGCATCCATTTTCAGAGAGTCAACTTTTATCCCTCAGTGAACAACTTAAAATACTTGGATATCTTGTGTTCCCTCAAATTTAACATGTCCAAGCTCAAATTCAACTCCTCCTTCCTTCCCTCCAATATGGTTATTCTATATGTATGGCAATATTCTTTTTTTGCAAGAAATTTGGAGTTATTTCATTTAGCATCTGTTTATGAACACCATACTTGTAATTCTTCACTCTTTTATTTTCTGTATCCAATATTTTTACAGGTCTTGTCATTTCTTTTGAAAGGCACAGAGATTCATTCTTCTTCAGTCTCACTCTTCAGTCACTATGCAAATCTTAACGCTAAACCTCATTCTTTCTCTCTGGGTAGCTAGACTTCTGGATTGAATCTGATCGTCTTTTCTATTTACCCTGGATCCTGCTAATCTTCCTAAAATTCCACTTTCTGCAGGTCATTTATCCGCTAAAAAAATATGCAATGTTTCCCTGTTGCAGTATGTCCTAAGCAAGTCCCAATTCCTCTAGCAAGTTTTCAAGTCTCCTCATAGCTGTCCTCAGCTTGCCTTCAATCCCAATGCACATTTCTATATTTCTTTAGTTTATTCATCTCCCAACACCCAGGGCTATACATAGTCATTTGTAGGCTGACTCTGACCTTAGTGCCTTGGACCAGCCCAGAATTTAGGCAGCTTTCTTTAAGGGACTCTAATACAGTGGATTTTTAATTTTTAGGGGATCCCTATAATTGTAACCAGGCTGATAGCTTGACTATACTTTATTCACAAAAATGGTCCCCAACATATCTGTCAGGTCCCATAAGTGGCCTTCTAACATATTCTCTGTGAGTTCTCTCTTTGTGCTTGATTTGCGCTATACCACAGTCCTTCTGGGATCCTGCCTTTTTTGTTTGTTTTGTTTTTATTAATTTTTCTGTTAATATATTTTTTTAAAGATCACAATTATATGTTTGAAATCAGAGATCCCACTAAATTTTACCCCATTTGCATGCCTACTGTGTGAATTAGAACAACTTAATAAGATTCTCTGAGATTACTTCATTCATACATTAAATGTGATGTGGAACATAAATCAGAGACTACATCAACCTGAGATAGAAGAACTAGACGTGCTTGGCTATAACTGATGACTGCCCTGAGAGGGAACAGAACAGAGAATCCCTGATGGAACAAGTGAGCAGTGGGATGCAGACCTCAAATTCTCATTAAGAGACCAGACTTAATGGTCTGACTGAGACTGGAAGGACCCCAGAGGTCATGTTCCCCATACCTTCTGTTACCCCAAGACTGGAACCACTCCCAAAGCCAACTCTTCAGACAGGGATTGGACTGGTCTATAAGACAGAAAATGATACTGGTGAGGAGTGAGCTTCTTGGCTCAGTAGACACATGAGACTATGTGGGCCACTCCTGTCTGGAGGGGAGATGAGAAGGCACAGGAGGACAGAAGCTGGCTGAATGGACATGGGGAATACAGGGTGGAGAGAAGGAGTGTGTTGTCCCATTACGGGGAGAGCAACTAGCAGTACATAGCAAGGTGTATATAAATGTTTGTATGAAAGACTGACTTGATTTGTAAACTTTCACTTAAAGCACAATTAAAAAAGATAAAAAAAAATTAAAAAATGTGATGTGGAATATTAAATGAACCATTACACATGACAACACTTAGCACACAGTAGATCCTCAGTTAGGATTTCTCAAACTGGGCATCATGACACACCCCTTGAGATCTTAATAAGTGTTCTGAAGGTGGAAAAAGTAGTCAAAGAACTTGGAAAATTTAGGTCAAAGTATGCAGGTTTATTTACTTTATAGTATCTCAGAATTTTAATACAACAATAAATATGAATCAAGAGCATTTCCCAAACTCAGTGCCAATGAAATACTTTCCTCATAGAACATTTAGAAATGGTTCATTGGACACGTTTTGACAGACCAATTTGAAAAGTGCCGCCCTCTCTGAGTATTAATTCCCTCCCTACCCTATTGCTCTGTGATGCCCCACTTCCCTGACTGGGACTGCCTACTTGGGCTTCTCTATAGAGACCCTCCTGGTTTATATCTCTACTATTTATCTCTTCTGAGGCCTCCTTTTTTGTCTGTAGAGATTGTTACATATTTAAACAGCCTCATTAATTGCATTGAAAACTGTTAAAGCTAAGAAACATGCATTATATATATCTTTTAATCCCTTAGAATCTAGAAATACAGGGCACGTAGGAGATTCAAAGACTGCCTGGGTGGTGGAAGTGGTTAACCACATGGCTACTAGCCAAAAGGTTTGCAGTTTGAGTCCATTCAGAGGTGCCTCGTAACAAAGTCCTGATGATCTACTTTAGATAAGTCACAGCCGTTGAAAACCCTGTGGAGAAGTTCTGCTCTGAAATACATGGGGTTTCCATGAGTCAGAATCGGCTCAATGGCAACTGCTTTGGTTTATTGGTAACTAGATCCAAAATAAATATATGTTTTTGGGGCCTATCATATTGTTACATAAATAACACTCATCTTCTATGTTTGTTTGCTAACTGCTCCCTCCCCCCTGGAGGTATTTCCGTAAGCATTGCTATGCCAATTTTTTTTTTTTTACTTTGCTGTAAAAAAATTAGCATAGCAGCACTTACAAAAATACCTCATGGGAGGAGGGAGTGGTTGGCAAACAAATGAAGGTGTGCGTTATTTGCATAAAATACGATGTCTCCCTATTTAAGTTAAATAGTATATAAGAGTTAAGTTAAATAGTATATAAGAGATTTTTCAGTTACATAGTTAATGAAAGTTAGTGAATGGCAAACTATCATCTGAGAAAAAAGACTTTAGAGATTTTTTTTTAATGCCAAGATATATTAACTACACTCTTACATGAATTGTAACTAATCTCTATTTTATACACTGTATTATGTGCAGAGTTCTGCTTTATAAAGTGTGTCTGTCTTTTACCTGCTTGAGAATCATGGGCAGAGGGAAGTAAAAAAATGGCCTACTGCCATTAATAGTATTATATAACTCATATATGTCATTGGTTCTAACTATAACAGCATAAGCCTTAGAGTGCAATACAATAATTTGTTATTGAGATAGAAATGTAGAGGTGTCTCTTAGAAGTACCACCTTCTGACGTGGTGCCAAAGCGTAAGGGATGACAACTTGTGTGCATTGTTTGACAATGTAAGTGAGATCACACCAATTTCCAAGATTATAACTGGTTTTCCTTGATATTCCTTGGCCTCCCCATTAAGTAAGCCTCTCTTTCAGAGCCACATACCAAAGTTTAAGTAATATTTCCAGAGATTATTCATTTCCTTAAGCACAAATATGGTTCATCTACTGGCTTAGGTATGCTGGGCAAGAATAATTGCTGTATTTGATGGCATTTTATGGAACACATTTTGAAAACTATTCCTAAATACTTGGTTACTTGAGACAAACCAGCTACCCTCTTTTTTCTAAGACCATGTGCGGAGAGGAAAAAGAGTAAGTTCATTTGTGTAATGGAGCAGTTTATAGAGAATCCCTACACTGGGGGATAGTAAATTCTTGCCCAGATACCAAGAAATTGATGTCTTTTCTCGTCTGATTCTCCAAGCTTTACTTTATATAATCTCTTGCCAGTCCTAACAGGAAAGATGAGCTGTCAATTATCAAGACAATATCCCAAAACCATTAACGCTATAGTGGGTTATCACTTGTAATCTAATTTTATGCAAAATCACATTTTGTATTTGTACCATTTTGAAATATTATATAAATATGCAATAATTCACAATAAATTTTCTGTGAATTTCCTTTTTGGGGGGGAGAGTAGGACCCATGCCTTTACTGGAATCAACTTGGCATAGTACCTAATATTAGCAAGTCCTAAGTGAGGAATACATTTATGAATTTAGATGATAAACATCTGGATCAATTTTACATTAGTAAGGCATAGTTTAATTCACTATATCCATTGTATTGTGTATATTATTAATGTAGTATCACTTTTTCTAGGTACAGTAGTTTTCTCATCTAAACACATTGTCTTTCTTAACACAGTTAAGACTAAACTGAGCTAGGAGCTTTTATCATGTAGACAGTTTAAACACTAAGACCCAACAGCAGCATTTAATAACCTGGCAGCCCTAGTGCATTTCATAGTGTTCCCGATCCCGTAATGACTATGAATATGCCCAGAATGAAGACGGTACCTTTTCTGTGCTATATTTGGATCAGCTGTCCAATCTATACTTAAAATCATACCAATTTGTTTCAGAACCCTCTTACGGAATAACGTGTAGAATGCTGAAACTGAAGGCCAAGAATTTTGAATCTATTATCAAAGTGTCCTTGAAAAAAAAAAAGTTCTCTTTTTATAGAGATTGCATTAAAATTTTTCATATGAATATTATAAGTAGATAATATCTGCTATTCTGAGGGTTGAAGTTAAGATAGGTTACACAAATATACAATTTTTTGCCATTTTTCTCTGTTGCTTTACATTTAACCATTCTGGATATGTATATATATGCAGTAAAACCTATGCAACAAAAGTAGTGTTGTATAAGGTTGACTGTATTCTACACTACTATAAAATCCAAAGAGAAGAAGGTTTCCAATGACTACCCAAAGAAGGAAGAGAGCACAGTGTTTTCAGTGGTTACTTTTTCAGAAATAGATTTTCAAACCTTTCTTCCTAGGTACCTCTTGGTGGACTCAAACTGCCAACCTTTTCACAGCCAAGCTTGTTAACTATTGCACCACCTACTATCTTGGATGATAGTCTATGTTATTTCACTTCTGATACAGAAAGAAATAGAAGTATTAGTTATTATCACTTTTTATGCTTAGAGCTCAAAGACAGAGGTATTTAATAAAATTTCATCTTCACCCTCATATTTTCCAGCCCTTTTTTGTTTCTGCAGGATGATGTGACTAGTTCTGACAAGTGGAAATGTCTTTGTCATATGGTCATCTTTCAGCTCTTTCTCTTGCTCTGTCCTTACAGATAAGGAGATTTTGTTTTGAGATAAAGAAACCACAAAGTCAAAGCAATATAGATTTTTGAGTCACAGATGGAAGATAATTATGCTGGAAAGTTGCCTTGGTCCATAAGGATCTTTGCGTGTGTGAGAAATTCAGAAATCTTTGTAGTATTAAGCCACTGATAATTTTTTTTTTTATATTGTGGGATTTTTGATACTAGAGTGTCTCCTAGCCTATTCCTGATTCCTACAAGCATTTGATAATTTATGAAGACTGTTGGCAAACATCTCTGAGATCCACCGAGTGGATGAGAATGTGAGGCTCAGGGAAGGGCTTACCCGTGCGGGTCACACTCCTAGTAAATGATAGTGACAGGTGTTGCATGTAGATTTTTCTTTCATAACTCATGGCACACTATGTTATACCAATTGCCCTTCTCTCAAAAATGAAATTCTTTTGCCCACATAAAGCATCAGGATATAAAAAATAACTCTGAAGGATCATCTAGCCTAGTTCTTCCTTCTTAAGCAGAGTAGTATCTAAGTCACTCTAATCAGGAAAGGCTTTCTCCTGTATTTTTTTTAGTATTCAGAATTATAAGTGTGTGTAAACAAAGTTCCCTTATTCAGGAGGTATTACCATGGGGAATTATACTTTATCTTAAGGGCATAAAAGCATCTGAAATTATTACGAGAAACATTATTCATTTTTTTTAAAAAAGTGAATTTTTGTGTGTTTAGGGAGTGACATTGAGAAATCTATGAGAGCAAAATCCTTCAGAAAGCCTCCACCTGTTTTTTGCTGCTGTTTGATTATTTCCCAAATTTCACTGCCCACAGTAAAAATATCTGTCTGACAGTAGGTATTACTCTAATCAAGATGCTCAGTTTCCTGCATAGCATTTGTTGAATGACATCGAAGTGGGTACAAATGAAAGCTAATATAGGGTTGAGAATCCCTGCATTTTAAACCAGTCATATTGTTCTTATGCCTGCAGTGTTTACCCTACTGTGTTTTTGTTTAACTATGCTTGACTTTTGAACCTCATTTTTACTGTTTCTGTTATAACCCTCAATAATTATTTCTGCCTTTGCAACCTGCTGACTGGATTAAAGTGGCATTTTGGGGGAGATACTTGAAAACCACTCAGAAGCAGTGTCTAAAATATTAAGTAGGTTGCTTATATTATGGCTACACTTAAATTCAAATACTCTCCTATTTCCTCAAATTAACATCAAAACACTATCTCACTAGGGGGAGGAAAACTAAAGGGGAAAAAAAAAAACTATGGAAGAAATTAATTCTTTTGCATGGCAAAGGACAATGTTTATCCTGTGCTCAAAAATCAAAAAACAATCTAATTGAGTGGATCATGAAAATATTTTGTCATTACTGATATATAACTTAAAAATATACATATACATATACTTACATAAAATAAGGGAACTATGGAAAATCCTAGTTACAAAAAAATAGCTATAAATAGGAACTTCTTACAAAATTAGAGTGTGATAGGAATTCTGAAATCATAAATGTGAAGGAATATACCATTTATATCAGAAATACATAGTTGTAGAGACTAAACAAAAGTAACAAGCTTCTAAGGTCTCACTTCAAGAAGAATGTGGTAGAAGAGATAGCTCTGTGGTACGTTTATGATTTTTTGTTATAAAAGTGTGAGGATGTTTTTGACACTTTGAATGTACTCATATATAAATCTGTTATAAGTATCTTCTATGTTGGGCACCCCCTCAAATAACCAAACCCATCGCCATCGAATCGATTCTGACTCATCGTGACTCTATAGAACAGAGTAGAGATGCCCCATTGGGTTTCCAACCCTGTAAATGTTTATAGAAGCAGGCTGTCATGTCACATCTTTCTCCCACGGAGCAGCTGGTAGATTTGAACCACCAGGATTTTGGTTAACAGCAGACCACTTTAATCACTGCACCACCAGGGCTCCTCTTTTGGGCACCCACGACTATGCAAATAATTTTCAAAACTACTCCAGCTTACAAACATATGTTAGCACACCCCTATAAATTCCCTCCTGACTTTGATTGTACATATTTTTTGGCACTTGCGGTTTTCTGCTTATAGCTATATGTCTAAACCTTATTGCAAAGAGGTGGAAAGCAACTTGAGGTTGGAATGGTTTTTCTGCTTAATAATTGCCTGCTGCCTCTGCAGCAGTGTTGAGGGGTTGGTTGACTGAGCAGTAAAAGCAGTTCTGAGGTTGGAAACCATATGGACCCAGAGCGGTCCTGGCAAGGTATTTGTGTCATGTCCAGATTGCTGGTTTGAAGTGAGCTGGACTTGCCAGCCTTCAGGTTTTAGTTACGTGTGATTATTCCAACCATCATCTTTCTTCATTTGCTAACCCTTCCTTTTTGAATCTTTCTTTTCAAGAGATATGTCATATGCTGCACTGTGAAATTTTTCCTGGAATCTTTTAAGCTGTTATTGACTGATCCCAGCTTAACATGGACTAAATGATTATGAAGTATAGTTACAACATCAGGATTTGCCCTATGAGTGAAAAAAACATATTCTATTCGTATCTCATCATTGAGTTTTTACTCTTTTCATTTGGAAGCTTATTTGTTTTTGTATTGTGGACATTTCTCCATAAAAGACATTTCTTGCCATAAGCATTAAAGAGCCTGTCTAGCACACTCAGACATACTGCATTATCTGAATTTATACTTGACTTTAAAAAATGAAAACTTTTCCCTTACAAGTGTTATTTAGGATGGCGGAAAACTACGACACAGGTAAAAGGTGTTGCAGGTAAAATGAAAAAGAGCATTGGCATTTGGTAAGCTAGACTTCTGTAATCTACAGTGCCTCTCTATCCTCTTTCACGTGCCCAGTTGTCCAGCTCTGCACAAATCAGGCACTGTCTTAATTATTATGGCTGTATAATACCTCAGTACTGTTTAAGCAAGATGTTGCACAATGCTTCTCTTCTTCAAAGAGCTTTGTCTATGCTTGGTTCTTTGATATTTCAGATACTATTTACAAGCAGCTTGTCAAAATCCACAAATACCCCTACTAGAATTTTGATTGGAATTGCAATGAATCTATAGACAAATCTGAAAAGAAATGACCTCTAACTTTCTCTATCCAGGAATAAAATATGTCAAAATATGTTTCTTCATTTATGGGAGCCCTGGTGGTGCAGTGGTTAAGAGCTCGTCTGCTAACCAAAAGGTCAGCAGTTTGAATCTACCAGTCACTCCTTAGAAACACTATGGGACAGTTGTACCCTGTCCTACAGGGTTGCCATGAGTCGGAAGAGTCAGAATTGACTCGATGGCAATGGGTGTATGTATATATGTATATATCTATATACACATGTGCACACATACACATATATATGTACTTCATTAATGTACATCTTTTCTAAACCTTTCAGTAAAATTTATAGATTATATCAGTAAAGATCTTGGACATCCTTTGTAGATATATTTCTAAGTAACGTATTTTGAATATTATTATAAACAAAGTCTCTGTTATTGTGAGGGAAATGCAGTTAAGTTTTGGAAATTCTTCTGAATTTTCTATGTAAATCGTCACATTATGTGTGAATAGCCTTTATTTTTTTCTTTTCAATGCTTATACCTTAAATTTAGTTTAACTTTTCACCATAATAACTAGTCCTCTAGTTCAATGCTGAATAGAAACAGTCATTGTTTTTGATCAACTGTTTAGATACAATCTTGTTATTGACCTGGTATGGAAGAAAAGCCTTGCAAGTAAATGGAAGAAAAGCCTTGCAAGTAAATGGAAATGATAGTCTCAACAGTTTTGCTTAAAACAAAAGCACTCCTGGAAAATATATTTTCCAATGGCTTTGCATTCTATGTAAAATTTTATCATTTAGAGATTCTTTGGGGTTCTTTTTAAGATTAATTCATATTAGGGATCATAGGAAATGTAACACTTTTAGCACCTTATTAGCAATTTGCACTTTAGCAAAGATTAGATTATATCAGACAATAAAAGAACAAGGGTTAATTTTAACTAGGGGGGAAAAAAAAGAACAACAACAACAACAAAAAACCCTTCCATTCCAAGTCATCTAGGGGATGAGATGAGGGAAATGGATATCTGAGTGTTTGAAGAGGGAAGAAAGTTGGCGAGGGGAGAGGGTGACAGAGAAAACTGTCGATCAAAAAGGCGGCAGTTTGGGCAACCTTCCTCATTAGAGCGTTAATGAACAAGGCCAACACTGGCAACAACAACGCCGTTAAAAACAGTTAAACCAGTGGCCTTAGAGTCAATTCTGACTCACCTCAACCCTACGTGTGCGGAGCAGAACTGCCCTCCGTAGAGTTTTCAAGACTGCAATCTTGAAGTACATCACCAAGCCTTTCTTCTAAGGTACCCCTGGGTGGGTGCAAACAGCCAGACTTTCGGTTAACAGCTATGTGCTGAAACACAGGGCTCCTGAAAGTATTTCTGTCCGTAGACCCACTGCCTTTTATTCCGACTCACGGCGACCTCGTGTGTTACAGCGTAGAACGCTCCATAGGGTTCTCTTGGCTATAAACTGCATGGAAGTAGGCCACCAGGCCTTTCTTTTGCTGTACTGCTGGGTGGATTAGAACCTTCAACTTTTAGGTTAGTAGTTGAGAACAAACCTCTAGGGTTGTCATATTCTGTATGGTCTTCTGCATTCTGTGCCAAAGAATTTAATTGTGAGTGTTTGCAAATTACAATGTAAAGAGCTTTATTTTCCAGCTGCTGAGCCATGTGCACCATTTATCTTTTAAGTGGGCTTTCTTAGAGCAAGGGAAACAGATGTCTGCCTGAACTTTGCTTTGAAGAATGTGTCAACACAACCTCTTTGGAATTACCCAGGAAAAGTACAGGGTACTGTCATGTACATGTCTGAATATACAGGGAATGGTGGCCACCTGGCAACCATAATTGCATATAACAAAGCTTCTTGGGTGGGGGGTGGTGGGGGGTGATTCCAAACATGATGTGCCCTTTCCAGTCTTTAGCATACCATGCTATAGTTTAAGACAATGATATTTACTTGTAATTTATTGACTGGATGGAATGTTAAATGTGTGTGTGTGTATAGCACATAAATGCATTCAAATTGTGTTTTGTATGTACATTTAACACCTATGGGTTTTATGTAAGTGTCTTAGTTTCTTAGTGTGCTATAATAGGTTTACCACAAGCAGGTGACTTTAATGAACAGAAATTTCTTTTCTCACAGTTTAGAAGACTAGAAGTCCAAATTCAGGGTGCTGGATCTAGGGGAAGGGTTTCTCTGTCCTCTCTGGGGGAAAATCCTTGTCTGAGCTTCTCTAGCATTCTACTTGGCGTACCTTGGAGATCGCCACCTGGCATCTATCTCTCCCCCATTTATGCTTTCTTGCTCGTTTCTGTGCCTAATCTATTCCTTTTCATATCTCGATGAATAAGAAAGACTGAAGAAGAAATGACGCTTTGAATTGTGGTGTTGGCGAAGAATATTGAATGTACCATGGACTGCCAAAAGAATGAACAAACTTGTCTTTGAAGAAGTATAACCAGAATGTTCCTTAGAAGCAAGGATGGCAAGATTACATCTCACATACTTTGCACATGTTGTCAGGAGGGATCAGTCCCTGGAGAAGGACATCATGCTTGGTAAAGTAGAGGGTCAACAAAAAAGAGGAAGACCCTCAGCAAGATGGGTTGACACAGTGGCTGCAGCAATGGGTTCAAGCACGACAATGATTGTGAGGATAGCACAAGACTAGGCAGTGTTTCATTCTGTAGTACATAGGGTCGCTATGAGCCAGAAGCGACTTGTGGGCACCTAACAACAATATCTCAATAAAAGTTAATAAAAAAAAAAAATTTGAAGGAACGGTAAAATAAAAGACCAAAGAAACATTTTTTAAATAAATTTGTATAAAAATAATTTTATTCTGAACACTCGATAATATGGTTCTGTATGATAATTCTATAACAAAAAAGCTAAAGTATCCAAAATTTTAAAATCTTATGCAAATTATGATATATGTACACAATAAAATATATCACAGTTCTAAAAAAAAAGTGATTGGTTTAAGACACACCCTACACTGATATGACTTCATTAACATAACAAAGAAAACCCCACCCCGAGATGGGATCATAGCTACAGGAATAGGGGTTAGGATTTACAACACATATTTTTTGGGAACACAATTCAATTCATAACAACGAGTATGAGCACCGATTAGCATCAATAGCAATAAGTTATCATCATTAATTTCAAGAATCTTGCATTGAATGCCTCCTTTTATCATATGAAACCTATGAGTAAAGATAAAGTAGTAAATGGACTGGTGCTAATGCGAGCAGGTATCAGTGCACCTGAAGCTACAGACACTTCCTTTTGATGTATAAAAGACACTTTAATGAGAAAAATGACTGCCTGGGAAATACCAAGTAGAACTAATAGATGCCTGTTTCACTGACAAACATTATTTCACATCGATTGTTCCAACATGAAAAGGGCATGGTCTTGCAGTGAAATGAGCCAAGAGAGTGAACTTCTCGCATGACTTCTGAGACAACAGCAGCCAGAAGACTTCTGTGAGCTGTATATCACCTGAAACATATTTGTGAATATGAAAATATTCTTCAAACTTCCTTCAAGATCACCACCAAGAAAAATGAGAAGGGGAGTCAGGACACCTCAGAAATCAACCACAGATTGCCTGAAGTTTACAACTTCACTCTGTTCTAATGATTTTTGGAGAGCAGAAAAAGAGGGAGTAAGAGAGGGAATTCTTGTCTAGCACTTATTTTTTTTCTGCAATAAAGATGATAAACTGCATAACAGACCTTTTCAAATGAATAAAAAAATATGTTCATGAAGAGCTCTCCAACACAATAGCAATGTATTATGAACAGCGCATTTCACAGAACATTTGCCCTCATCATGGATCATATTAATACATCAGGGTTTTCCATGAATCATAGGCACATAAAACATCAGTGAGTAGAAACCCCATCACCAGTGCTGACCTGAGGACAGCTAGCTCTGTTCAACTCCATATCATCTATTTTTTTCATCCTTTGGGCTCTATGTAATAATTTAGAATGTAATGTTAAATAATGAAGAAAGAAAATTAACTGTTATTGGGATCCTTTGCACTGTGTCAGCCATTTGTACATCATTTAACTAATTTGATCCTCTCAACCACCCTTCAAGGTACATACGAATTAATTTATTTTATAGGCCAAAAGAGCTTAGTCCTTCCCAGATGGCAACCTGATATTTTGGAGAGTGGCAGGACTGAGATATAAATCTGAGTCTTCTGGTTGTAAGGTGAGTGCTTTTTCTATGGGGGATTATTTATTTACTAGAAATTTTGGATCAAAAGTAGAAAAAGTAGGTGAGTCAGCTTTCATTCCCTTATTAGAATTTATTGATAAAGAGACACAAATTTGAAAATTATTTTTTTGTGTACCACCCAATCCATCCTATGGAGATAGCTGGATGGGGTTTTAATATTTGACCAAGTCCTCCATACATAGCAAATACCCTTCTAATTCTAGATTTCCTTTTGCATTATTTAGGACACAAGATGTTAGAGTATCAAAAAGAAGTCTGTCTTCCAGAGCATAAAGTACAGGGTCCAGAATGAGGAATTCCATTTCTGTCTTCCTGACAAAGTGTTTGCTGAATTGGAAATACAAGACACATCTACACTGCTAGATTATTTGGGAGAAAATGTGGGCAATTTTGCAATCAAGGACATTTTCCTGTCAGTGGCCCATATAGGCTGCTGATGAATAGGTTTCTAATCACCAGCTTTGTTCCAGTTGGGCAGAGGTCCATTTTTCTAGAAAATTCCACAAGGCCAAGTTTTACTCTGTTATACTTAGCATCAAACATGACCAGTGGCCCAGAAGGACGTTAAGATTCTGCTAAAGTAATGTTTTTTTCTAAATTTATGTGGGGCAGCATTCCCTGTTTATCCTTTAATAAAATCATTTACCTCTTGAATATTTTTAATGGCCATGGCAAATAAAAGTTGTACTGGAGTAGCTCTGGTGGGCCACATTTGCCTCTGGAGGAGATTATCATGAGATTTGTGACATTTACCATGAACAGCGAGGCTATAAGCTTATTCATAGTGATAATAAAATTAAGCAGCCTCGTCAGACTTTTCTTCTTCCCTCCCTACCTCTATTCTTCTCTCCAGTTTTCCTTTCTTTTTCCCTCCTTCTTTCCATGCCTTTATCTCTGTCTTTCAACAACTGTTCATTGAGTGCCAACTATGTACCAATCACTGTTTTAAATGCCACACAGTTATAAATATCAGTGAATAAAACAGATTAAGTTAGTGCCCTCAAGGCATTTTCAATTCATATGAGGCAAGAAAAAAGACTAAAATAAATACACATTTATTACATTAGGTGACACCACTGGTTTGCCGTTTATTGCACTGTGGTGACGTGCATGTTGCTATGATGCTGGAAGCTATACCACCAGTATTTCAACTACCAGCAGAGTTACGTTTGTTAGACAGGTTTCAGTGGGGCTTCCAGGCTAAGACAGACTACAAACAAAGGCCTGGTGATCTACCTCTGAAAATTAGCCATTGAAAACCTTATAGATCACAACAGAATATTGTCTAATAGAATGCTGGAAGATGAGCCCCTAGGTTTGAAGGCACTCAAAACACACAGCGGTCACAACAATAGACTAGAGTATATAAACTGTGAACATGGTACAGAATCAAGTGACATTTTATTTTGTTGTGCATGGGATTGCCATTTGTTGGAGCCTACTTGAAGGCAACTAACAACAACAACCATGTTAGGTGATTAAAAAAAATTTTTTTTAAAAGTGCTATAAAAAAATAAAACAGAATGGCATAGAAAGTGGTGGGGGGTAGTATTTTATAACTACGGGCAGGGAAGTTCCCTCTTGTAAGGAGATACATGATAAGATACTGGAATGATTAAGTGAGAAACCATTAAGGTAACTTAGAAATGAGCATTCCAAGAGGAAGGAACAGGCAGTGCATATCCTATGAAATATGAATAGCTTGGTGTGCTTGTTTTTTAAATGGGCTTGAGAATGAGGAGGGAATTGTAGGCAATGAGCTTAGAGAAGTAGTTAAATGAAAGGCTTTGTGGGTTTCCCTGAGTAAGATAGGACGGAATTGTATTGTGTTTTGAAACAGTAGGGTCATGAGATGATTTACCTCTAAAAAGGGTCACTATGCTGTGTGGGAGGAAACCCTGGTTGTGTAGTGGTTAAGCACTACAGCTGCTAATCAAATGGTTGGCAGTTCAAATCCACCAGGCGCTTGTTGGAAACTCTATGGGGCAGTTCTACTCTGACGTACAGGGTCGCTATGAGTCGGAATCGTCTCGACAGCAACGGGTTTGGTTTTTTGGTATGCTGTGTGGGAGCTAGGCAGCATAGGACCAAGGGATGAACCGGGGAGACCCAACTCATGGGTGATTTCCATCTTGTCAATACTTGACAGGTATTTCTGCTATGGGATGAGCCTTGATGAAAAATAGGCTCCGTTACCCAGTGGCTGGATGACAAGCTTTGATTTACTTGCGTGGCGGTTAGGACACAAATGAATGGGGTCCCAGGGTGAGTTGACACAGGAAATTTCTTCTGCACATATAAGGCTTCAAGTTTATGTTGCAGGTGAAGGTTTTATACCTCAGAGAGGAGCTCTGGTGGCACAGTGACTAAAGCAGTTGGGCACTAGGCAAAAGGTAGGTGGTTCGAACTCACCAGATGCTCTGTGGGAGAAAGATCTGGCAGCCTGCTTCCGTAAAGATTCACAGCCTTGGAAACACTATGGGCAGCTTTATCCTGTCCTGTAGGACTGCTATGAGTCAGAAGTGAGGGTTTTTTTTTTTTTTTTTTTTCTTTAATATGTACCTCAGAGTGCACGGGAACAGGGAAAAGGAGTGAGAGGAAGGAGCCCCTGTTCAGTTGCACCTAGCCTGACCATGCTGTTGCCAAGCTTTGTTTAAATTCAAATAGCATAGCAGTCCTGTGACAGTGGGTACATGACCAGAAAGAACATTTCTTCTCCTACTAGCTACAAGATTAATTACTTTAGTAAATCAAGCAGCCATAGGTAGTCATAGAGACAGAGAAAGTTACTGAGAATTCAGAGAAGGGAGGAAGTTTTCTGTGACAGGCAGAGGGGACTGGGAAAGAGAGAGAGACCCAATTCCTGGCCTCCCTATCACAGAATGCTCTGAGCCCGAGGCCTCAGCTTAGGCAGCCTGGATGTGTATGGTAAATGCAGAACACCCTCCCTGCATGCACTAATAAGTGGGAGAGCAGGTACCCAGTCTTCAAGTTCTGCTGCCAAGTCTAAAAGCACCAAAAAAAAAAAAAAAAAAAAAACAGAGTAGAACTGACCCAAAGGGTTTCCAAGGAGCACCTGGTAAATTCGAACTGCGGACATTTTAGTTAGCAGCTGTAGCTCTTAACAACTACACCACGAGGGTTTCCAAGGCCAAGAGAAGCAAGTTCCAAAACACCATCTCTTGGATCTTTCCTCTTGAATGCCTGTTTTTAGGTGCTGGGAGGCAAAGATGAGATAGGGTCTGAACATGTTTCTGGCCAGAGTTCAAACATCTCTGTATGTACGTTTTTAGCAGGAGTGCCCAACAGTTTCTGCATCTTGATCTTTATCCTTCTCCCTTAAGATTTCGTATTCATGCACTGCCACAGAGTTCTGCAGTAACCAGCGTGCTGATCATGGAGGGTTAAAGGACAAAGCCAGGAGGAACACGTGTATCATCCAATTGTAGTCAAGGTGAAAGACTGGAAAATACATTGTTTGATAATGTGAAGGAAAGGCCTATTTTTTTTTTCACATAAATCTGTTAATTCTCCAGAATCCCTATAAATCACTCCATTTAGTGACTCTCTGGGCTATCAGAGTTCTGACAAGTAAAATAAAGCCGCTGCCACACCATTGTCAATAAAACATTTTCATTTATAGCAATTTCCTTTCCGGACGTGATCAGAGAAAGGAATTTTTAAAATAGATCTACTTTGCAACTACAAATTAAGCTTCAATTTTAATTTTAAAAGTATATTTATCAGATGCCAGTTATAGAAGTAAGACCTCTCTATAGCCTTAAGCCTACACACAAAAAAATAAAGAAGGCCTACATATCAGCCCTGTAGGACAGAGTAAAACTGCCCTGTAGGGTTTCCAAGGAGTGGCTGGGGGATTCTAACTGCTGACCTTTTGGTTAGCAGCCAAGCTCTTAACCACTGTGCCATGAGGGTAGATTATATAATATACGCCTAGGCTTGCATAGGAGTACCTAGGTGGTGCAAATGGTTCAAGCATTTGGCTGCTGACGGAAAGATTGGCATTTTGAGTTCACCCAGACGGTCCTCAGAAGACAGGAACGGTGATCCACTTCCGAGAAATCAGCCATTGAAAACTCTATAAAGCTTAGCTCTACTTTCACACAAATGGAGTCACCATGAGTCAGAATCTACTTGAGAACACGTGGTTTTTTTAAGCTTGCGTAAATAATTAAAACAGCTAGTTCACTGTTTTAAAACTAGAGGTAATTCTATTAAACTTCTAATTTTTTCCCTTGATTATTAATATATATAAACCTTGGCTCCATACCTTAATACCAAGAGACCTTGGATGAGTAACTCTGTGTGTCAGTCTCTATCTATAAAATGAAGATAAATAGTATGTCTTACTTTATAAGACTTGGAAGAATTCAGTGATTTAATAATACGCAAATTTTAAAATATAATGTGATTGTGGCAATACCTTCAGCATTGTCATTGTTAGGTGCTGTCAAGCCATTGAAACTCATAGCAATCCTACGTACAACAGAACAAAACACTGCCCAGTCCAGCGCCATCCTCACAATTGTTGTTATGCTTGAGCCCATTGTTGCAGCCACTGTGTCAATCCACTTCGTTGAGGGTCTTCCTCTTTTTGGCTGATCCATGGCTGCTAACCAAAAGGTCCCTGTTCAAATCCACCAGGCGTTCCTTGGAAGCCCTATGGAGCAGTTCTACTCTGTTCTATAGGGTCACTATGAATCAGAATCGACTCAATGGCAATAGGTTTGGTTTTTGGTTTTCTAACAAGCATAATGTCCTTCTCCAGGAACTGGTCCCTCCTGATAACATGTCCAAAGTACATGAGGTGAAGTCTCATCATCCTCAGTTCTAAGGAGTATTCTGGCTATACCTCTTCCAAGAAAGATTTGTTACTTCTTCTGGCAGTCCACGGTACATTCAGTGTTCTTTGCCAAAACTGTAATTCAAAGGCATCAATTCTTTGGTTTTCCCTATTCATTGTCCAAATTTTGCACACATATGAGGCAATCAAAAATACCTTGGCTTGGGGCAGATGCACCTTAGTCCTAGAAAGCCACATCTTTTCTTTTTGACACTGTAAAGTAGTCTTTTGCGGCAGAATTCCCCAATGCAATACATCATTTGATTTCTTGACAGCTGTTTCCACGAGCATTTAGTGTGCATCCAAGTTAAACAAAATCCTTGACAACTTCAATATTTTCTACCTTAATCACAACATTGTTTATCGGTCCAGTTGTGAAGATTTTTATTTTCTTTATGTTGAGGTGTAACCCACACTGAAGGCTATAGTCTTTGATCTTCATCAGTAAGTGCTTCAAATCCTCTTCACTGTCAGTAAGCAAGATTCTGTTATCTGCATATCACAGGTTGTCAATGAGTCTTCCTCCAATCCTGATGCCCTGTTCTTCATACAGTCCAGCTTCTTGGATTGTTTGCTCAGCATACAGATTGAATAAGTATGTTGGAAGGATATATCCCTGACACACACCTTTCCTGATTTTAAAACACTCAGCATCCCCTTGTTCCACATCTTGGTCTATATATAGGTTCTGCATGAACGCGGTTAAGCGTTCTGGAATTCCCATTCTTTGCAACATTATCCATAATTTATTATGAGCCACACAGTGGAATGTCTTTGCATAGTCAATAAAATACAGGTAAACATCTTTCTGGTATTCTCAACTTTCAGCCAAGATCCTTTTGATATCAGCACTGATATCCCTCATTCCATGTCTTCAGAATCTGGCTTGAATTTCTGGCAGTTCCCTGTCCATGTACTGCTGCAACAATTTTTGAATTATCTTCAGCAAAACGTTACTTGTGTGTGCTACTAATGATATTGGTTGATAATTTCTGCATTCTCTTGGATCATCTTTCTTTGGAATGGGCACAAATATGGATCTCTTCCAGTTGATTGGTCAGGTAGCTGTCTTCCAAATTTATTGGCATAGACAAGTAAGTACTAACAGCATTGCATCCATTTGTTGAAACATCTCAATTCCTGGAGGCTTGTTTTTTACCAATGCCTTCAGTGCAGCTTGAACTTCTTCCTTCGATACCGTCGGTTTTTGATTATATGCTGCTACCTGCTGAAATGGTTGAATGTCGACAAAATCTTTTTGGTACGGTGACTCTGGGCATCCCTTCCATCTGCATTTGATGTGTCCTGAGGCATTCAATATTATGACCATTGTATCCTTCAATCCCCCACGTGTCTGTCAGTTTGTCATACTGTGGGGGCTTGTGTGTTGCTGTGATGCTGGAAGCTATGCCACCGTTATTCAGATACCAGCAGGGTCACCCATGGAGGACAGGTTTCAGCTGAGCTTCCAGACTAAGGCAGATTAGGAAGAAGGACCCAGCAGTCTACTTTTGAAAAAACCAGTGAAAACCTTATGAATGGCAGCAGAACACTGTCTTATATAGTGCCGGAATATGAGCCCCCCGGTTGGAAGGCACTCAGAGTCAAAAGATGACTGGGGAAGAGCTGCCTCCTCAAAGTGAGTCAACCTTAATGATATGAATGGTGTCAAGCTTTTGGGACCTTCATTTGCTGATGTGGCATGACTCAAAATGAGAAGAAACAGCTGCAAACATCCATTAATAATTGGAATCTCAAAAGTATGAAGTATGAATCTAGGAAAATTGGAAATCATCAGAAATGAAATGGAACACAAACATCAATATCCTAGGCATTAGTGAGCTCAAATGGACTGGTATCGGCCATTTTGAATCAGACATTCATATAGTCTACTATGCTGGGAATGACAACTTGGAGAGGAATTGTGTTGCATTCATCATCAAAAAGAACATTTCAAGGTCTAGCCTGAAGTACAACGCTGTCAGTGATAGGATAATATCCATACTCCTATAAGGAAGACCAGTTAGTACAACCATTATTCAAATTTACGCACCAACCACTAAGCCCAGAGATGAAGAAATTGAAGATTTTTATCAGCTTCTGCAGTCTGAAATTGATCATATGCGCAATCAGGATGCATTGATAATTACTGGTGATAGGAATGTGAAAGTTAGAAACAAAGAAGAAGGATCAGTATTTGGAAAATATGGACTTGGTGATAGAAACAATGCTGGAGATCAAATGATAGAATTTTGCAAGACCAACGACTTCTTCATTGCAAATACCTTTTTTCACCAACATAAATGGTGACTATACACATAAACCTCACCAGATGGAATACACAGGTATCAAATCGACTACATCTGTGGAAAGAGATGATGGAAAAGCTCAATATCATCAGTCAGTACAAGGTCAGGGGCCGATTGTGGAACAGAAAATCAATTGTTCACAAGCAAGTTGAAGCTGAAAATGAAAACATCAGAGCAAGTCCACTAGAGCCAAAATATGACCTTGAGTATATCCCACCTGAATTTAGAGACCATGTCAAGAGTAGATTTGATGCATTAAATGCTAATGACTGACGACCAGACGAGCTGTGGAATGATCTTAAGGACATCATACACGAAGAAAACAAGGTCATTGAAAAAACAGGAAAGAAAGAAAAGACCAAGATGGATGTCAGAGGAGACTCTGAAACTTGCTCTCAAACATCAAGCAGCTAAAGCAAAATGAAGAAATGATGAAGTAAAACATCTGAACAGAAGATTTCAAAGGGCGGCTTGAGAAGACAAAGTAAAATATTATAATGACATGTGCAAAGAACTGGAGATAGAAAACCAAAAGGGAAGAACATGCTTGGCGTTTCTCAAGCTGAAAGAATTGAAGAAAAAATTCAAGACTTGAGTTACAATAGTGAAGGATTCTATGGGGAAAATATTAAATGACTCAGGAAGCATCAAAAGACGATGGAAGCATAATGGATGGATGGATGGATGGATGGATAATACACAGTCATTATACCAAAAAGAATTGGTCGATGTTCAACTCTTTCAAGAGGTGCGATATGATCAGGAACCGATGGTAGTGAAGCAAGAAGTCCAAGTTGCACTGAAGGCATTGGCAAAACACAAGGCTCCAGGAACTGAAGGAATATCAATGGAGCTGTTTCAACAAACGGATGCAGGGCTGGAAGTGCTCACTTGTCTATGCCAAGAAATACGGAAGACAGCTTCCTGGCCAACTGACTGGAAGAGATCCATATTTATGCCTATTCCCAAGAAAGATGATCCAACTGAATGTGGAAATTATCAAGCAAAGTCATTAATATCACACACAAACAAAATTTTGCTGAAGATCATTCAAAAGTGGCTGCAGCAAGAAAATGCCAGAAATTCAGGCTGGATTCAGAAAAAGACATGGAACTACGGATATGACTGCTTATGTCAGAAGGATCCTGGCTGAAAGCAGAGAATACCAGAAGGTTGTTTACCTATATTTTATTGACTATGCAAAGGCATTCGACTGTGTGTATCATAACAAATTATGGATAACATTGTGAAGAATGGAAATTCCAGAACATTTAACCATGTTCATGAGGAACTTGTACATAAATCAAGAGGCAGTCGTTCAGACAGAACAAGGGGATACTGCATGGTTTAAAGTCAGGAAAGGTGTGTGTCAGGGTTGTATCCTTTCTCCATACTGATTCAATCCATATGCTGAGCAAATAATCCAAGAAGCTGGCCTATATGAAGAAGATAGGACATTAGAATTGGAGGAAGTCTCATTAACAACTTGCATTATGCAGATGACACAACCCTCCTTGCAGAAAATGAAGAGGACTTGAAGCACTTACTAATGAAGATCAAAGACCGCAGCCTTCAGTAAGGATTATGCCTCAACATAAAGAAAACAAAAATCCTCACAAGTGGACCAATAAGCAACATCATGATAAATGGAGAAAAGATTGAAGTTGTCAAGGATTTCATTTTACTTGGATCCACAATCAACAAACTCCATGAAAGCAGCAGTCAAGAAATCATTTGCATTGGGCAAATCTGCTGCAGAAGACCTCTTTAAAGTGTTGAAAAGCAAAGATGTCACCTTGAAGACAAAGGTGCACTTGACCCAAGCCATAGTATTTTTAATCTCATCATATGCATGTGAAAGCTGGACAATGAATACGGAAGACCGAAGAAGAATTGAGGCCTTTGAATTGTGGTGTTGGTGAAGAATATTGGATATACCACAGACTGCCAAAAGAACAAATAAATCTGTCTTGGAAGAAGTACAACCAGAATGCTTTAGAAGCAAGGATGGCAAGACTGCTTCTTACATACTTTGGACGTGTTGTCAAGAGGGATCAATCTCTGGAGAAGAACATCATGCTTGGTAAAATACAGGATCAGCAGAAAAGAGGAAGACCCTCAATGAGATGGATTGACACAGTGGCTGCAACAATGGGCTTAAGCATAACAAGGATTGTAACAACAGCACAGGACCGGGCAGTGTTTCGTTCTTTTGTGCATGGTGTCACTATGAGTCTGAACTGGATCAACGGCACCTAACAGCAACAATAACAACATCCTTCAATGTTGCAACTGGAGGCTTGAATGTTTTCTTCAGTTTTTTCAGCTTGAGAAATGCTGAGCATGTTTTCCCTTTTGGTTTTCTAACTCGAGGTCTTTGTATATTTCATTATAACACTTTGTCTTCTCAAGCCGCCTTTGCAATCCTTTGTCCAGCTCTTTTACTTCATCATTTCTTCCATTTGCTTTAGCTACTCTACCTTCGGTGGCAAGTCAGAGTCTCTTCTGACATTCGTTTTGGTCTTTACTTTCTTTCCTGTCCTTTTAACAACCTTTTCCTTTCTTCATGTATGATGTCCTTGATATCATCATACAACTCATCTAATCTTCAGTCATTAGTGTTCAATGCATCAAATCCACTCTTGAGACGGTCTCTAAATTCAAGTAGGATATACTCAAGGTCATACTTTCGCTCTTTGGACTTGTTTTAATTTTCTTGAACTTCAACTTGAACTTGCATGTGAGCAATTGATGATGCTTTGTTCTGCACTTGCCCCTGGCCTTGTTCTGACTGATGATATTGAGCTTCTCCACCACTTCTTTCCATGATGTAGTTGATTTGATTCCTGTCTGTTCCATCAGGTGAGGTCCATGTGTATAGTTGCCATTTATGTTGTTGAAAAAAGATATTTACTATTATTAAGTTGATCTTGCAAAATTCTATCATGTAGTCTCTGGCATTGTTTCTATCATCAAAGCCATATTTTTCAACTACCCATTGTTCTTTGTTTCCAAATTTCACATTCCAATCATCAGTAATTATCAGTGCATCTTGATTCCATGTTTGATTAATTTCAGACTGCAGAAGTTGGTAAAGATTTTCAATTTCCTCATAGTTGGCATTAGTGGTTGGCGCATAAATTTGAATAGTAGCCATATTAACAGGTCTTCTTTGTAGGCAAATGAATATTATCACTGAAAGCATCATACTTCAGGATAAATCTTGAAATGGCTTTTTTGACAACGAACGCGACGCCATTCCTGTTCACTTTGTCAATCCCAGCATAGTAGACCATGTGGTAGATTTAAAATGGCCAATATCAATCCATTTCAGCTCACTAATGTCTAGGATATCAGTCTCTTTGCATTCCATTTCATTTTTGACAACTTTCAGTTTTCCTAGATTCATATTTTATGTATTCCACATTCTGTTTATTAATGGGTGTTGCAGTTTTTTCTCGTCATTTTGAATCATACTACATCTGTAAATGAAGGCTCTGTAAGCTTGACTCCATCCACATCATTAAGGTCAAATCTACTTTGAGGAGGCAGCTCTTCCCCAGTTGTATTTTGAGTGTCTTCTGACCTGAGGGGCTCATTTCTGGCACTGTATCAGACAATGTTCTACAGCTATTCATAAGGATTTCACTGGCCACTTTGTTCAGTAGCAGACAGCCAGGTCCTTTTTTCTTAGTCTGTCTTAATCTGAAAGCTCTACTAAAATCTGTCTAGCATGAGTGATCCTGCTGGTATTTGAAATACCAATGGCAAAGTTTCCAGTATCACAGCAGCACACAAGCCACCACAATATGAGAAACTGACAGATGCATGGTGAAACAATAGAACATCAATACTATAATGTTATTTTTATAAATTGTATAAAACTTATTTTGAATTCTGATTTATTAGTCTGTATGTGGTATAAAAACAAATGAACATGTAAGTTGTTCATTGATGGGAATCATTTTAATTGTAATAATTCCAAGTCATGTGTATCCTCAGTCATGACAATTTGTCTGTCTTTATTATTTGTACTTGTGATGCCTGAGGTACTTGGATGTCTTCTTAAGAGGCAATATATTCTTGTGGTTAAGAGTCATGCCTTTGGAACCAGCCAGGGTGGATTTGCTTCCTAGGTCCATCACTTATTTGCTGTGCAGCCATAGACAAGCCATTTACCTTCACTTACCTCAGCGTTCTTATATGCAAAATAATAATAACTTCCTCAATGGCTTATTGTCTGAGGATTAAGTGCAATATTCATTGCCTGAAAAGCAGTAAGTATGTAATAAGCATATGCTTTCACTGTATTAATTTTCCAAGGAAAGAATTAGGAATCTGGTTAAGTTTTTGCTTTGCTTCTTTATAGTCAATTACTTTTGTCTCTCATGTAAAAGTTTCATTTATTCAAAACTTCAACATGTTAGATGAATAAATTTTTTAAATTTTAAAATTTATTGAGAAAAGCAATATATTTTTGCTGTGTCTCTAATGGAAAAAAGAATGAATGTGTAATGCCAAAAAAAAAAAAAAAATGCCAAGATACTAATTAAAGGAGGTACAGAACCTTATATGCATTTGTCATTAGCTGGAAAAAGGGATCCCTTCTGCAATATAAAGTGTAGGACAACTTGGTCCAGGACAGACAATGATGATTAGTATTGTTTGAAGTCTTTGGCAATAGTTACTGGTTGAAACAAGGCACCAACTAGAGTTACTTTAGTCTGGTATGGGAGCCATGCAGAATTTGATCCACACAAAAGAAGTGTTATTTGATATACAATGTCCTGGTTCACTCTGTTCAGATATTTACCAGTGAGTAGCATTATAGTAAAAGCATTATTCACTAGTCAGGAAACCTAATATCTTTTCTCTCAGCAATTTTATGTCACAATTCATTGCTGTTATTGAAAAATGAAAGAGAAGAATAAAGGAAAAAATGATCTAGCTGCCTGCTTTTATCTCTTCACAGATATAAAACCCATAGAATTTCTTGCCATCTTCTTCTTTTTCACCCAGATTTTCCTTTCTGGCTAGAATCTGATCCTGAATCACAGAGCAGATTTATATGGTATGGCTACTAGACAGGATGATTTTGTATATCTGAGCCAAATAACATTGACAAGAACTTAAATGTATTTGGTTCATGTCAGCTCTCTGCACACAAACACACACAAATAAAACCTGAAGGATTTTTTCATACATATACTTTTTTTTTTTTTTATATATACTTTCATGTATTTGTTTCCCCAATTGGATATTGCAGAAAATTAGAAAAACAGTTAATACACTGAGATTTTAAGGATATAAAGGAAACATGAAGTATTTGGACAGAAAAATTCCTCAGCAAACAGATTGTTCAGTATTGTTACCTTTTTTCCAAGGTCAATTTTGCAGACTAAGAGAATATGGACCTGGAAAATTTATGGCAGATTTCTCCTCTTCTATATTGTTGAATTCTATCTGTTGAAATTCTGTTAAGAATTTTTGTGTGTATGTTTGTGATTTATATTAACCTTTTTTTTTTTTTTTTAGTTTCCTCTTCTCATAATGTCTTTGCCAATTTTGGCATCAGGTTAGTGCTGACCTCTAACATAAGTTGGGAAGTTTTTATTCTTTCTATTTTCTGAAAGAGTTTGTATTGAATTGTTATCATTTCCTCCTTTAATGGTTGGTAGAAATCACCAATAAAGTCATCTGTTCCTAGAATTTACTTTCTGGGAAGGCTTTTAACAACAAGTTTAATTTCTCTAAAGGATGTAGAATTATTCAGATTATTTATTTCTTCTTGAGTGAGCTTTAGTAACTGTGTTTTTAAAGAAATTTATAAATTCCATCTCTGTTTTCAAATTGATTGGTATAAGACTGTTCATGATATATTCTTGTTTCCTTGTTAATGTCTGCAGAATCTGTAGTCATATCTTGTCTCCCATTCATGATATTAGTAATTTGTGCTCTCCCTTTTTTTCCTGATTAGTCTGTCTACAAGTTTATCAATATTATTGACCTCAAAGAACTAGTTTTTGTTTTCACTGATTTTCTCAGTTGTTTTTATGTTTCATTGAAAATATTATTTATTTTCTTTTGCATACTTTTGGTTTAATTTACACTTCCTTTTCTAGTTTCAAAGGGTAGAGGCTGAGCTCAGAGCTCATTATATAAGAATTTCCTTCTTTTCTCTATTTAATGCTATACATTTCCTTTTTTAGCACTGCTTTAGTCCCATTATACAGATATTGGTATGTCATGCTTTCATCTTAATTTGGTTCAAAATAATTTCTAATTTCCCTTGCGATTTCTCCTTTGTCCCATGGGTTATTCAGAAGTGTGAGAAGTGGTTTTAATTTTTAAATATCTGAGAATTTCCAGATGTTATTCTGCTGCTGATTCATCCCATTGTGCCAACAGATCATTCTTTGTATGATTTGAATCTTTTTAAATTTATGAAGATTCATATTATTACCCCAAATATAATTTATCTTAATAAACACTCTGTGTACACTTGGAAAGAATGTATGTTCTACTGTTTTGGGGTGAAGTGCTCCACAAATGTCAAAAATAAAACATTGATAATGTTGTCCAAGCTTTTAAAATAATTGTTTATTTTTTCTGTCAGTTATTAAGAGAGTGATATTGAAATCTATAACTGTGGATTCACTTCTTTCTGCTTTGAGATATATTTTTTTTTTTTGAGATATATTAGGTTTGCTTAATTTGTTTTGAAGCTTTATTTGGATTTATAAATATTTGGAACTATTATCATTATGAGATTAACTTTGGTAATTTTTTTTTGCTATGAAACCTCAGTGATAGGATTAAATTTGCTCTAAAATAAAGGTTGTTCTGGTCCCATCTAATAAAGCTTAAAGGCACAACTTGAAAGGATAAAGCTGTTTCCAGGTCACTTTACTGTGTCTCAGAACAAAGCTAAAAAATACTCACAGGAATATAAAAAATATCCAGCATTGAACAATGTAAAATTTACAATGTTTGACTTCCATTCAAAAACTAACACATATGCAACAAAATAGGAAAATTGGCTGATGATGAAGAGAGAAAGCAATCGATAGAAAAAGACCCAGAAATTGTAGTAATGATAAAACTATTATAAAAGGACATTACAATAGCTATTACACAAATACTCCACATTTTCAGAATGTAGAGAAAAGCATCAGCTCGTTAAGGAGACATGAAAAATATAAAAAGGGAAAAACTGAATTTCTAGAAATGAAAACATACAGCGCCTAAAGTAAAATTACATTGGACGGGATTAACAGCAGATCAGATCCTGTAAAATAAAAGAGTATTGAATTTAAAGACTTGACCATAGGCTCTATCTGAAATGAAATACAGAAAAAATACAACTGAAATAAATCACTGACAATCAGTGAGATCTGAGAAAATTTCATGTGGTGTTGTGTATACGTATACACGAAAAAGTGTGGCAGCTGAACACTGTTCAGAACATGCAAAGAAAGAAACTATCTGAGGCCAGAGAAAGATAAACAAAGGAGTAGGAAGAACAATCCCCAGATCTCACACAGGGCTGGGCATAGTTTATGCTCCCAACCCTTGGCAAGGAGATGCTTCAAGGAGACGCTTCATAGTAGAGACTGGCATTTGATTGAGTATTCAGCTGAAGTCTTGAGGGTGACCCTCTGAAGATCTCTACAGCTCTCTTCTTGTGAGTCTCTCATCTTCAGTGCTCTGCCTTGTGAGTTCCAACAGCCTTGACATCCCTAAATTCTCAACATTAACGGTCAAGATCTGTTTGGGTTTCCTCATCCTGCTCTTTGGCCTGGAAACATGCAGTAAATGGGTTCAGTTTTATGACTCATTTCCTTTGTTTCCTTTCTTTCTAGTCTTTCTGCCCTGTGTTTCTTGCTGTAAAATATACAAAAACCATTATTTCATATATTTCGTCTAGCTTTTAGTTATTTATGGCTGAGGATAAATCTGGTCCCTGTTACTTCCTCATGACTGCAAGCTAATCTCATGTAAATTTTAAGTCAAGAATTGACTAATACAATAAACCTATCCAATATGTATTTAAATTTTGAAACATCTTGCATCATGCTTTATGAATTTTTTTCTTCCAAAATTCTAAAAATTGTCAACTATTTTTCTGTACCTATCTATCTATCTAGACATGCTTAGTAGGGTAGAACCCGTTGCAATAGAGCTGATTCCAACTCATAGTGACTCTATAAGACAGAGTAGAACTGCCCCGCAGGATTTCCAATGCTGCAAATCATTACAGAAGCAGATTGTCACATCTTTCTCCGGCAGAGCAGCTGATGGGTTTGAACCACTGAACTTTTGATTTGTAGCTGAGTGCTTAACCACTGTACCACCAGGGCTCCTTTGGTAGGGCAGAGGGTCAGAGAAAATGAGGAAGACTCTGGAAGAGACGGATTGACACAGTGGCTGCACCAATGAGCTCAAATATAGCAGTGATTGTGAGGGTGGTGCAGGATCAGGCAGTGTTTCATTTTGTTGTACATAGGGTTCACTATGAGAAAGAACCAACTCATGGCACCTAACAATGATAACAATCTATCTGTCTATCTATCTATCTATCTATCTATCTATCTATCTATCTATCTATCATCTATCTATCTATCTATCTATCTATCTATCTATCTATCATCTATCTATCTATCTATCTATCTATCTATCTATCTATCATCTATCTATCTATCTATCATCTATCCATGTATCTATTATCTATCTATCTAATCTATCTATCATCTATCAATCTGTCTACCATTTAATTATCTTTCTTGAAAGCCTTGTTTATAGTAATATGATTCACTAACAAATTACAAAATAATTGAAAGTAAATTATTAAAACTAATTCAATTCATTGCCTTTTTCTCTAAATGAGGTAATGCATGCATTGTGCTTGCCTGGCCAGCAATACATTTTATTAGTTATTTATTATCATTGATACTTCTGCTGCTGTTGTTGTTTCCATTGTTATTTAAAATGCTCCCCTTACGTTCGTTGACTGCATCCACTAATAACAAGTAGATTCAGTTCATTTCCCCAAAAAACTGTTTTGTAAAATCTCTCATCAAATAATTCCTGTGGTTAAGGGTCTTATTGTTGTGAGCTAAAGAGTTGTAATATTTAGAAATGTTTGTTTATGCATATATTATGCTGTAGTTTTTTAAGAGTGTTTTATATATGTACTTTTAGTTTCCACAGAACAGGACTTGGTGATCTGCCAGAAACACAATATCACTGAATAAGGCTTTGCTTTGGTTCAATATAACAGTATTTATGCTTTTAAAGACTTAGATTATGAAGTTTTTGAAGTCGAAGTCCATCACTCTCCTTTCTTTGCCCAAGTGGGAAAAGAAGTATAGTGCTAGGGTCATCATATGCACCTAATAAATGCTAGTTGAATTATTTATAGAGAAATGAATAAACACAAAGGCATGTTTTGCTTCTAATTTTTAAACTCAGATCTTTCAGAAAGCAGATGAGGTATCTGATTTGCCCTATCCAAACGAATTTATCAGATTATAAATAATGCAATTGTTCTCAAAAACAACCAAAGAGGAAATCATAAGTGAGGAGGCTAGCTTATAATCTTAGCTATGAAAATAAGTGTCCCCGAGTGTGTGTGTTGCATGTATGTTTGCCTATGTAATTATGTGTGTGGTGTGTGTTACAGAGAGGAAGAGAGAAAACAGGGGATTAGGGGAAGTAGGAAGGTGCAGAAGACATGAAAATGGGCTGAACAAAAGGTAACTTTCCTTTACTAATAATATAAGAAAGTATAATAAAAACAGTTTAAACATGGCAAACACGTATCCAAATCTAAGCTGTTGTTATAGCCAAAGTTACCCGCAGCTTGAACATAGTTGAAATTATAGTACAATGATATTGAATCCCAGTTGAACGGTTTTTGTGTAACTAGAATATGATACTGGGAGGATTTGCTTAGCTCATTGATTTCAAATGTGATAGTTTTGATCCCAGTGCATATTACACACCCACTTTAACAGTTCTGATTTTTAATCCTAAATGGTTCAAATAAGGATTTCTAAAACCTTCCCCAACAAAGCATTATTTCAATTTCATTGCTATTTTTTATGACATTGGTCTCTCTGCTTCCCACAACTTTTCCATTTTATATACTTGGTATTATTTCTTATAAGGTAATTTTTAAGTCTACTTGACCCACCTAGAAAACCAGGTAACTTTAATGTTTATTTTATTGTAAAAAAAAAAAAATTGTGACAGTGAAATATAATGCCCCACCTAATTAATATTCAATCTTTGGTTTAACTCAGATACTAAGGTTTAGGGAATATAAGGAATGTGGGAGGTGAGGGGAGGAGATGTTAGTTATTTGGGATGAACATCTAAAAATTGCTCATATTTTGAAATTTCATACCATTTATTGGCCATATAATTGATTCGGTAATTAATCATTTGCTGTCTATGACAAGACATACCTTTATCCTAAAATAATTCTTTAACACAAGTATTGTTATAGAACTTGTCAAATATTTTTGCTTAAGTCAGCTGGCTTTTAAGTCTTTGTGGGAAGAACTATATCTTATGTATTTTTGTAAGCTCCTCTAAAAGTATGTGTATATTTTTATTTATAGCAGTGCTCAGGATGTGGATATATCAGATTTTTAAATTGATATCTTTTGGAATCTTCCTTGCATTTTTCTACTGTCTCTTTCTCTGTTTTCTTCTTTTTCTGTTTCTTTTATGTTTACAAATACTTCAAGGTCTACCTTAGCTACACAAATCACTTTGGTTTCATCTGCTATTCTCTCAAACTCCAGCCAACTATTTTTAAAAGAGATATTGGTGCCTTTAGCCTCAACTTTTGCATGTTTTCGTCTTAACCCCTGAAATCTGGTATACAACCTCATCTTCACTCAGCTGACATCACTGCTAGAAGATAAAAGTTGTTCCACTTATTCCTAAAATTCCTTTTTGGAATTCTGAGACACACGGTTTTACTTTTTCTCCTATGAATTTATGTTCTTTACCTCCTTTTCTGGTTCTTCTTCCTTTCTTCCACCCCTAATCATGAAGTTCCAAAAATGTCTAGCTGGTTCCCTTCTCTTCCTCTCTTATCTTACATCTGTATCCCATTAAGATTTTGGAGCTTCAAAACCCTTCCAATAACAATCACCCTGTCTCCAGCCCTGTCACCTGACTCCACCTACTTTTGAACATGGACCCTGGATAAAGTACTGAAATGTAATACTTAATATATGTTTCTTCCCCAAGTGGTATTTTCCTTCGGATTTCCATATTACCATTCATTGCCTAATCATATCCCCCAGATCCAGGCCTAAAGTACCACTTTTGACTTTTCCACTTCTCCATTTTGAGTCGGTTGTCAAATCTTATAAGTCACACAGATTTTATTTCCACAATGTCTCTTGCTTCTATCCTTTCGGTTTCATTTGTATACCTATCATTATAGTTCACACATCATTACATCTCCCCTGAATATTTGTAATAACTTCCCCAGCTGGTCTCCCACCATTGGTCTCAACTCACTTCTATTCATCCTACGCTATTGTCAAACCAATTTTCTGTAAACTGTAGTTTGGATAACATCGCATTCCTTCTAAAAGCCCTGTTACTTGAGCTTTCAGCATTGTCCCGACATCCTTTAAGCTGTTTCTCCAGCCAGCTGGAAGTTTTGGAAAATTTTATATACAATTATTATGAAGATGGGTAGTAAATCTCAAATATAGAACTCATTAATGATTTGAAATGTGAATTTTTTTTTCTTGAATGGATATATCAACTCAGTAAGGAAAAAAAAAATCTTTTTAAAAAGCCAAATTGTTCCTCTCTTCATTCCCAATTATCAAAGGTAGAAGTAAATTGTTCGGACTCGTGGTATATTTACTTTTGTTTACACTATAATTGCCTTGTGGTTGCTCCTTAAAAAATATTTGACAATTGCAATGTAGATATGACTATAAATGCACTTTGAAATATCACTGAGACTGCATGCCTGTGTTGATGTGGATATCTGACTTCATTACACGCTCACATGTGTTAGTAAGGTTTTAGGGACAATTACAAAGAACATAAAATGTGTTATCCACTAGTTTGTTGTTTCTCATTCTAAGTTAGACATTCTAACAACTAGAGAAATACTTCTGATTTGATACCAAGATGGAGCTATTACCTTCTCAAAGGGTTATTAAAATATTTTTGACATTTTTATATTAAAATATTTTCAATAACATGCATATATTTTAAGAGCACATTTCTTAAAATTATGGATTCTTATGAACATGTATATCAGTTCCCTCATTCAATAGTTTCTCAGGAAATTTCTTTCAAAAAAATGTTATTGAAATAATTTCTTTCTTTTACCATACCTCATTCTAACAGCTTTTCTGTGAATATTAGAATTTGGATCAGAACCTGGAAAGGAAACCAAATACATGTAGCTTGCATGAGATTCACCATAATCATAAAGAAAAACTCTGGTTTAAATTAAAAGAAAATGGAAAACCTACATACCATGCATGAACTAACCTAAAGAAACTGGTGTCATGACATTGGTCTGCCTACTTCCCACATCTTTTCCATTGATATCATACAAATTACATCTTAATACAAGAAGCATTACTTGGAATACAGTTGTTGCTGTTGTTGTTAAGTGCCATCGAGTCAGTCAGTTTCGACTCATAGTGACCCTATGTACAATGGAACTAAACACTGCCCAGTCCTGCGCCATCCTCATGATAGTTGTTATGCTTCAGGCCATTATTGCAGCTACTGTGTCAGTCCATCTCACTGAGAGTCTTCCTCTTTTTTGCTGACTTTCTATTTTACCAAGCATGATGTCCTTCTCCAGGGACTAGCCCCTCCTGATAACATGTCCAATGTATGTGAGACAAAGTCTTGCCATCCTACAGTTAGAGGAAGCCATTTCATAATGATAAAAATGTCAGCCTACCAGGAAGATAAAATAATTCTAAGTGTGTATACACTTAATAATACAGGCTCAAAAGCATAAGGCATAGAGTAACAAAACTGAAAGAAAAACTAGACAAATACACAAATGTTGAGACATTTAACATACCTTTGTCAGTAATTGATAGAACATGTAGAAAATACAGTAAGGATACAGAAGATTTAATTAAAAATTTGACTTAATTGGCATAAGAAGGACACCATACCGGACAACCGAAGAACTCATATTCTTTTCAGTTGTTCATGAAATGTTTATGAAAATTGACCATATGCTGAGCCATAAAGCAGCTCCATAGACACGTCCAAACTCCCTGAGGGATGGAATTATTGGGCTGAGGGCTAGGGAACATGGTCTCGAGGAACATCTAGCTCAATTGGCATTGTATAGTTTATAAAGAAAATATTCTATATCCTACTTTTGTGAGTAGCATCTGGGGTCTTAAAAGCTTGTGAGGGACCATCTAAGATGCTCCACTGGTCTCACCCTGTCTGGAGCAAAGGAGAACAAAGAAAACCAAAGACACAAGGGAAAGATTAGTCCAAAGGACTAATGGACCACAAACACCACGGCCTCCACCAGACTGAGTTGAGGATAACTAGATGGTGCCTGGCTACTGCCACTGACTGCTCTGACAGGGATCGCAATAGAGGGTCCTGGACAGAGCTGGAGAAAAATGTAGAACAAAATTCTAACTCACACATATATGCATAAAAATAAAGACCAGACTTTCTATTCTGACAGAGACTGGATAAATTCCAAGAATATGGCCCCTGGATACCCTTGTAACCCAATACTGAAGTCACTTATTCTAAGGGTTCATCCTTCAGCCAGAGATTAGACAGGCCCATAAAACAAAATGAAACTAAATGGGTACACCAGACCAGGGGCAAGGACAAGAAGGTAGGAGGGGACAGGCAAGTTGTTCATTGGGAACCCAAGGTCAAGAAGGGGAGTGTGCTGACCAGTCCTCAGGGTGGCAACCAATGTCACAAAACAATATGTGTATTAATTCTTTAATGACAAATGAATTTGCTCTGTAAACCATCTAAAGTACAATTAAAAAAATAAAAATAAATAATTTTCAAAGGGTTGAAATACAGAATGTATTCTCAGAACACAGAGGAATTAAACTAGAAATTAATAACATAAAGATAAGGATAAAATTCCTCAAATGCTTGAAAATTAAGGTACAGACTCCAAAGACCTCATTGTCAAAGAAGAAAACACAATCAAAATTAGAAAATATTTCAAACAAAATAGTAATGAAAATAGGGCATATCAAACCTTATAGATTATGAATATAGTGATATTTAGAGGAAGTTTTATGGTCATATATGTGTATGTATATATATGCATATGTATAAATATATTTAAATTATAATATCTAAAAGGCTGAAAAATCGATAACCTCAGTTTCCATTTCAAGAAGCTAGAGAAACTACAGCAAATTAAGCCTTACAAATTTAGAAGGAAATAATTAATTTAAGAAGAGAAAACAATAAAAAAAGTCCATGTAGTCAAAAATTATTTTAATATGCTAATAAAATCACTATCCACCCATGGAAAGACTGATGTACTGGGTGTTCCACCTAGATCCCCTTAGCTGGACCTTAATACCCTTTCCTCAACTATTGTGGATATTGGTTGTTAATGGCTCACAGCTGCAGAGAATTGTCCTTAGATGTACCATAAGTCTCCTTGAAATGGAGATTGTGCCCCCATCTGCTAGCACAGTTTACACTCAATGACTGATCTATCCCTTGTCTCAAGATGGGACACTATTGAGCAATTTGTGCTCCAAAGTTCCTCGTGATTTCAGGTTAAAACTAGTTCATCTAGTTTCTAGCTAAGACCACATCCTTGCTTAGCTCTTCTGTCTACATTTTTCTGCTTGAATCACTTCCCTCTTCCTCAGTAAATCACTTTCTCAAGAATCTACTTCTAGGAAATTGGACCTAAGACAATTGGTACCAAATGCAGTCTAGGAATCTGACGTTAAAGATATGATTCTAGAGGTAGATCACTTCCAGCTGGGTGGTAATGAAGACCCCATCACTCTAACTAGATGCAATATTAATGGTTCTTGGTTTGTTGTAGCAGTGCAATTAAAAGACTGCTGCCAGTGATGAACTGGAATGGGATACAAGAAGAGCCACCAGCTAGTGAAATGCCTCTGGCACTTGAGAGACTTGGGGGAAATAGTAATTATAAGACTCGTGGAATTGGGTGGCTGTTGCTAAGCACTATTGATGTATTGAAGAGAGAAAATGAAGACTCAGAAGTATTAATCACCAATTTAAAGGAAAGTGTAAAAGTCAAATGGTTTCCTGGCATCATTTAAAGAGACATTTATCTCCCAGGCACAAGGGTTTATTGTAAGTGGCAGAAAATCATAGAAGGCTGACGTAGTAGCCAAGGTGAGTCTACATCAAAGTCAGGGGCCTGGTGGAGAAGAAGTGGGGCCCTATGACTAGAGATGGGGATATCTGTAGAGATAAACTTGAAAATTTTAAAGCCTAGATTTCTTTAAATCATGAGCCTACAGAAGCATCTTTCCTAGTCAAGTCATAGTGAGATTTGATCCTAGTTATAGGTCTGGTGGTTACGAGAGGAATTGAGAGTGGGGAAGATAAAGCATCACTGTATCCTGCTTAAACCAGTGGAGTCCAATAGAAATTTCTGCAGTGATGATAATGTTTTCTAGCTATGCTATTCAAGAAAGTAGACCCTTGTCAATATGTAGCTGAGCACTTGAAATATACCTGAAGTGACTAAGGAATCAATTTTTTAGTTTTATTTTATTATTTCAATTAATTTAAATTTATTTTTAATAGTATTGGAGTATAATTAATATAGTATAAATTGTTTATATTTAATGTATGCAAATTGTTAAGTTTGGACACAGGTATACATCAGTGAAACTATTACCATAACAGAGATTGTGAACATATTCATTACCACCCAAAATTTTCCCCAAGCCCCTTTGTAATTTTTCTTCCTGTCCCTCCCAAGGAGTGCAAAAGTACTGTTTTTGACTATAAAGTTTTCAAATTAGCAAGTATTTATTTCTTTTATAAGGTAATATATTTATTGGGCATTGACAGTAACATAAGGTTTCCTTATTTCTAGGATAAATAAGAGAAGCCTGTAAAAGCAGAGAATATAATATTGGATATCATATAGGAAAAATTCTTCTTTATTTGAAGTATAATAAATCTTTATTATACTGATAGCAATGGACTGATGGAGAATACCCTGAGAACGTTGATTTGGATGGCAGGTTCAGTAAAATGCACATGAGATGGGAAAATGAGGGCATCACATTTTACTCGATATCAAACTCCCCATTTTCCTATGACTGGCCCTGGTTATAACTTTCTCTACATTGCTGTGGTCAGAATTATATATATGCCTTTAGCTCATTAGAACTCACAGTAATTACTATTAAGAAACATCTGTCATGATTTATTTTCCATGTAATTCACTTGCTGTGTTTTAGAGCTCCTAATGAGAATGAGGAAAACCTTGTGGCGTAGTGGTTAAGAGCTACGACTACTACCCAAGGCGCTCCTTGGAAACTCTATGGGGCAGTTCTACTCTGTCCTATAGGGTCGCTATGAGTCAGAATCGACTCCACAGCAATGGTTTTTTTTTTTTTTTTATGAGAATGAGAACAATCCATAGACAGTTCTTCTGCCCTCTTTACTTTTTGTGCTCTTCTTGAATCAACCACAATGTAGTTAATTTTCATTAGGGATTTTGTGTCTATCAACAGTGCAAGAATTTCATAGACGTATGCCAGGTGAAGCTTTAAGCATTCATAATATTGAAGACCATTTTGATAGCCATTTTACATTCACATGGAGTAGAAAATGAAGTGGGAGTAAAAAAGAGTTCCATTTAACTTTTCATTGTCTCAAGGAAATGACAATCAAAACAACCTTTTTATCTTGGCTGTGAAATCCCTGTAACTTGAAGCAGTAGCAGCTAGTTTAAAAAAAAAAAAATCAAGAATGTTGTATCTCAGTGTGAATAGGTGACATGTGGTTTGTTGCTTTCAGTGTCCTCAAGCAGTTGTACTGTTAGACCTTAATCATTTGTGTTTACCATGACTTGTCATTTGCTAAGATATTTTCCTTTCTGTGCCTGTAGGAGTATAATTAAAAATGTTATTGCAACATTAGAAAGAAAAAAAGTCAGAAATGCCCCTCACCTTCTATTTTACTTAGCTTCATTTTTCAGGACTGAGTTTTGATATGCTGGTGGTTATCAAATTTTAACCCTTGATCTTTATCCTGTACTGTTACAGGGAAAGATGAGATAAATACGGTGGATGGATTTGACTTTGATTTTTTTCAATAACAGTGAACTTACATCTACTTAAAACACATTTTCATAAATGCATTACTTTAAAATATCTGTAGTGGGTTGAATAGCATCCCATTAAAACATACGTCCAACCAGAATCTCAGAATGTGAACTTATTTAGAATAAGGGCTTCTGCAGATGTAATTAAGAATCTCAAGATGAGATCATATGGGATTACAGTAGGCCCTAAACCCAATGACAAGTGTCCTTATAACAGGCAGAAAAGGAAGATATAGAAGTACAAGGGAGAAGTCCACTTTAAGATGGAGGCAGAGATCAGTTATGTTGCCACAAGCCAAATAGCACTTGGAACTCCTAGAAGATGAAGGATAAAAGGGAGGATTCTCACCTAGAGCCTTCAGAAGGACTGTGGCCTTACTACTGGTTTCAGACTTCTGGCTTCCAGAACTCTGAGAGGACACATTTCTGTTGTTTTCAGCCACTGAGTTGTGGTAGTTTGTTTTATGGCAGCTCTAAGACACTGATACAGAGTTTCATACTGAGGAGAGAAATGCTACTTTAACAAATACCAAAAAATGTGAAATTGGCTTTGAAATTGGGTAATGGGTAGAAGCTGGAAGAATTTTGAGGCACATGATAGAAAAAAACTAAATTCTATGGAAAAGACTGTAAGTAACGACACATCTGTTGGTCTCTACTTGTCTGGAACAAAAGAAGAAGAAACAAGAGTCAGAGAAGAAAGTAGACTACAGGACTAATAGTTTACATGTACCGTGGCCTCATCTACCGTAAAACCAGAAGAACTAGATGGTGCCCGGCTACCTCTCTCAACCATTCTAATCAGGGCCGTAATAGATGGATCCTGATGGAATGGGAGAAAAATGTAGAATAGAACTCGAATTCTTAAAAAGTCCAGACTTTAGTCAGATTGAGACTAGAGGACTACCCAAGAGTATTGCCCTGAGATACTCTTTAAACAGTAAACCAAAATTATCCCTTGCGGTCACCTGTTAGATATATAACAGATTGGCTCATAAAATAAAGAATATCACCCGTGAGTAATGAGCTTCTTTTAAAAATCATCTATACAGGGCCAAGTGGAAAAAATTACTCTAAAGCAAGGATAGAAGGTAATGGGACAGAGAAACTAGAGTATAGTCGGCTCTCCGTATCCATGGGTTCTACATCTGCGGATTCAACCAACCATGGATCAAAAATATTTGGGAAAAAAACCAAAGTCCCAAAAACTAAAACTTGAATTTGCTGCATGCTGAGAACTATGCTGAATCCATGTGAAATGATATGTAGGCACACCCAGCTCTAACCTCCCACTATTTCACAGCTTCTCCATCTCTCTCCAGTGCTCATTGTTTGCCTCGTGTCTTATCATTATTCTCTAAACAATGCAGTATAACAACCATTTATATAGCATTTACATTATATTAGGTATTATAAGTAATCTAGAGATGATTTAAAATGTACAGGAAGATGTGCATAGGTTGTATGCAAATACTATGCTATTGTATATAATGGACTTCAGCATATGTGGATTTTTGTATACACGGAAGTCTTGGAACCTACCCCACCCCAGGATAGTGAGGGACGACTGTACTGGAAATGATCAACCAGAATGGAATGAATGAGAACGACGACATATTATAAAAAATGTAACCAATATCACTGAATAATTCCTGTAGAAATTGTTAAATGCAAATCTAATTTACTGTATAAACTTTCACAGTAAACACAATAAAGTATTATTAAAAAAGAGAGACATTGGGTAGACATAACTATATTAAAGTTGGTTCTGGTGAGGGCTCAGAAGGAAGTGGAAAAACATGGTAGAGAAGGCTTCTAATGTCTTCGAAAACACATCACCATGAAATGAATATTGGTAGAAATATAAACGTTAAAGGTGCTTGTGGTAAGTAAGGTATCAGAAGAAAATGAGGTAAATGTTATTTGAAATTGGGGGAAACCAGTACCTAGGCTATTGTTATATGGTAACAGAAAACTTGGCAGAATTGTGTTCTGCTATTCAGTATGTGTTACACTTTAACATAAAGGAAACAAAAATCCTCACAACTGGAACAACAAGCAACAACATGATAAATGGAGAAAATATTAAAGTTATCAAGGATTACATTTTACTTGGATTCACAATCAATGTCTATGGAAGCAGCAGTTGAGAAATCAAGAGACATACTTCATCGGGCAAATCTGCTGCAAAAGTCCTCTTTCAAGTGCTGAAGAACAAAGATGTCACTTTGAGGACTAAGGTGCACCTACCCCAAGCCAAGGTGTTTTCAGTTGCCTCATATGCATGCAAAAGCTGGACAATGAATAAGGAAGACCGAAGAAGAATTGATTCACTTTAATTATGGTGTCGGTGAAGAATATTGAATATGTTATGGATTGCCAGAAGAACAGACAAGTCTGTCTTGGAAAGAGAACAGCTAGAGTATTCCTTAGAAGCTAGGATGGTGAGATTTTTTGTCACATACTTTGGACATGTTATCAGGAGGGTCCACTCTGTGATGGTAAAGATTGTGTGTCAACTTGATAAGAAACATAGCAATGATCACGAGGGTGGTGCAGTGTTTCTTTCTGTTTAATTTAGGGTCACAATGAGTCAGAACCAACTCGATGGCACCTAACAACAACAACAGCATTTGGTGGAAAGCAGAACTTGTAAGTGGATACTTAAAAAAAAAAAAAAAACTTAGCTGAGGAGATTTCTAAGAAAACTGTTTAAGGTGTGACCTCATTTCATTTTGCTCCTTGTAATAAAATGAGACAGGAAAGAGATAAATTGAGTAAGGAAATGCTAAATAAAAAGGAACAAATTGATGATTTGAGAGGTTCTCAGTCTATGCAGATTGCAAAGAATGCTAGAATTAGAAAATTCACTGTGGAAAAGTATATTCAGGAGAGATGGCCAAATATGTGGCTAGAAAATCTTTAGCTGAAGATATTAGGTATGCATCAATGATGTATTTGATTACCCATCTCAGTAGAATCAAGGAATAGAGAAGAGTTTATCCAGGAAAAATCTGTGGAGAACCTTTTTCACCAATGATGTGAATCTTTATGACATACATGGAGGCCCATGATGCTTATGATACTGGTATATCAGCAGAAACACTGCCAGCTTGGACAGAAATAAACAGACTGAACAAGATTAAATTGAAGAATAAAAAGGTTGATGGACTACCAAAATTCTATTGACATGAAACAGGCTGTTAGAGCTACGGGTCTATAAGAAAAATGAAGAATGACTCCGAAGGCAGAGACTTGAGGGCAGAGGCCAGAAATATGGGCCCAGAGGCACAGGATCTAGCCATGGGTTCAGAGACAGAAGCCAGCAGAGTATGGGCACAGAGGGACATATGGTTGTTGATACTTCTGTGGTTACCACAATGGGGCAACAGGGCACCACAGAGGACAATGGAGCTGAGGGCTCATATTGTGAATCCAAGGGCCACAAAAAGTATAATTGATACAATATCCATTTTTGGAAATCAGTAAACGAAATAGCTTAAAAACCTTTTTCCAGTATGGAACACCTAAAATTGTACATAAAGTATATTTTGAAATTTTTTTTATAATCATTGCCAGGTCAAGAGTAGTGGGTAACCCCTGAAACTGGCATTACCTTGAGGCCATCTGTCAGTTCATAGAGTCTGGACTTGAATGAATTCATGAAGAGGAGGCAGGAGAAAAACCTTGGAAGCTACTGGGAAGGTGAATTAGAAAACCCTTCACCTAGGTGGCAACACCATTATTGAGTGAACTAGGGAAAAAAAAAAGGCTATAGTGGATGGTGTGAGGCTATGTGCCTATTTTATTACAGAAATATAATGGGATACAAAATGTGTGAAGAAGGAACCAGAAGCAAGTGAAAGAAGACAGATATACAGATTTAAAACAAACAAAAAAACCCCAACTTAAACTTCCTAGAACTAAAAAATATAAGACTGAAACTGAAGTCATGAACATGTTAAACAAAGGTGGATAGAGCATTTGGAACATTAGTTTACTTGAAGAAAGAACCAAGAAGTTCATACAGATAAAGAATAGATATAAACAGAGACGGTACATATTAAAGATGGATAAAGAAAGTCGGAAGATTCAGAGAAAAAGTAAACATACATTTAAATGTACGGCAGTACAACATTGTCAGTGATAGGATAATATACACACACCTACAAGGAAGACTAATACTATTCAAATTTACCCATCAACCATTAAGGCCAAAGATGAAGAAATTGAAGATTTTTACCAACATTTGCAGTCTGAAAGTGATCAAACATGCAATCAGGATGCACTGATAATTACTGATGACTGGAATTCACATTGGGGCATAGTGGTTAAGTGGTTAAGAGCTGTGACTGCTAACCAAAAGTTCGGCAGTTTGAATCCACCAGATGCTCCCTGGAAACCCTATGAGGCAGTTCCACTCTGTCCTTTAGGGTCACTATGAGTCAGAATTGACTCAATGGCAATGGACAGGTTTTTGGAACGAGAAAGTTGGAAACAAAAAAGAAGGATTGGTAGTTGAAAAGTATGGTCTTGGTGATAGAAATGATGTCAGAGTTCCCATGATAGAATTTTGCATGACCAATGATTTCTTCATTGCAAATACATTTTTTCCACAACATAAATGAATAGTATACATGTGAACCTTGCCAGATGGAATACACAGGAATCAAATCGACTATGTCTGAGGAAAAAGACAATGGAAAAGAACAATATCAGTCAGAACAAGGCTAGGGGTTGGCTGCAGAACAGACCATCAATTGCTTATATGCAAATTCAAATTGAAAATGAAGAAAATTAGAACAAGTCCACAAAACCCAAATTACAAATTTGAGTATATCTCACCTAAATTTACAGACTATCTCTAGAAGAGATTAGATGCACTGAATACAAATGACTGAAGAACAAATGAGTTGTGAAATGACATCAAGGACATCATACATGAAGAAAGCAAGAGGTCATTAAAAAGACAGGAAAGAAAGAAAAGACCAGAATGGATGTCAGAAGAGACTCTGAAACTTGCTCTTGAATGTCGAGTAGCTAAAGCAAAAGGAAGAAATGAAGAAGTAAAAGAGCTGAACAGAAGATTTCAAAGGGGGTCTCGAGAAGACAAAGTAAAGTATTATAATGGCATGTGCAAAGAGCTGGAGATAGAAAACCAAAAACATGCTTGGCATTTCTCAAGCTGAAAGAACTGAAGAAAAAATTCAAGCCTCCAGTTGCAATATTTCAGGATTCTATGGGGCAAATATTAAGTGATGCTGGAAGCGTCAAAAGAAGATGGAAGGAACACACAGAGTCACTATATCAAAAAGAAATTGGTCGATGTTCAGCCATCTCAGGAGGTAGATTATGATCAGGAATCAATGGTACTGAAGGAAGAGGTCCAAGCTGCACTGAAGGCATTGGCAAAAAACAAGGCTCGGGAATTGAAGGAATACCAACTGAGATGTTTCAACAAATGGATGCAGCACTGGAAGTGCTCAGTAGCCTATACCAAGAAATTTGGAAGACAGCTACCTGGCCAAACTACTAGAAGAGATCCATATTTATGCCTAAACCCAAAACTAATCCCCCAAAAGGTGATCCAACCAAATGCAGAAACTATCAAAGAATATCAATATCACACTCATGTAAAATTTTGCTGAAGATCATCCAAAAGTGGCTACTTCAGTATATCAACACAGAACTGCCAGAAATTCAAGCCGGATTCAGAAGAGGACGTGGAACTAGGGATATCATTGGTGATGTCAGATGGATCCTGGCTGAAAACAGAGAATACCAGAAAGATATTTACCTGTGTTTTATTGACTATGCAAAGGCATCCAACTGTGTGAATCATAACAAATTATGCATAACATTGTGAAGAATGGGAATTCCAGAACACTTAACTGTGCCCATGAAGAACCTGTACATAGATAAAGAAGCAGTTGTTCAAACAGAACGAGGGGATACTGCATGGTTTAAAGTCATGAAAGGTGTGTGTCAGCGTTGTGTCCTTTCACTGTACTTAGTCTGTATGCTGAGCAAATAATCTGAGAAACTGGACTGTATGAAGAAGAATGGGGCATCAGGATTGGGGGAAGACTCATTAACAACCTGAAATATGCAGATGATACAACCTTGCTTGCTGAAATTGAAGAAGACTTGAAGCAGTTACTGATGAAGATCAAAGATTACAGACTTCAGTATGGATTGCACCTCAAGATATAGGAAATAGAAATCTTAGCAACGGGACCAATAAACAACATCACTATAAACAGAGAAAATATTGAAGTTGTCAAGGACTTCACTTTTTTTGAATCCACAATCAATGCTCATAGAAGAAGCAGACAAGAAATCAAATGATGTATTGTATTGGGCAAATCTGATGCAAACGACCTCCTTAAAGTGTTAAGAAGCAAAGATGTCACTTTGGGGACTAAAGTGTACCTTCCCCAAGTCATGGTATTTTCAGTTGCCTCATATGCATGAGAAAGCTGAATGATGTATAAGGAAGACTGAAGAAGAATTGATGCCTTTGAATTGTGGTATTGGTGAAGAATACTGAATAGACCATGGACTGCCAAAAGAATGAACGAATCTGTCTTGGAAGAAATACAGCTGGGGATGCTCCTTGGAAACAAGGGTGACAAGTCTTCATTTCAAGTACTTTGAATTTATTATTAGGAGGAAGATCAATCCCTGGAGAAGGACTTCATGCTCGGTAGAGTAGAGGGCCAGAGAAATAGAGTTAGACCTTTAAGGAGATGGATTGATACAGTGGCTGCAACAATGGGCTAAAGCATAACAATTGTGAGGATGGTGCAGGACTGGGCAATGTTTTGTTCTGTTGTACATAGGGTCGTATGAGTCAGAACTGGCCTGATGGCACCTAACAACAATATAAATAAGGAGTGACAATTTAAATCAATAGCAATTTTGTGTAAGTGTTAAATCAAATTAGAATTATAGCCTTTGATTAAAACTGCAGATACATTGGATATAGTAATCAGAGTTCAAGTGTTTCAAGATCCTCCGACATTAATTAAATTCTACTTTCTGTTTTATGTAGGCAAGTTAAAGTTTCTAAAAGTGCAGAAAGTGTATAACTTCCAATTTATTGGGGGGAAGGAAAATAATAGCTAATACTAATTTGATGAAATATGTGTAGGATACTGTTCTAAATGCTTTATATGTATTAAATGATTTAATCCCCACAACAACCCTACATAGGAGGAGGGCATTCCTTCATCTCCATTATCAGATAAAATAACTGAAGCACAGAGGACTATGGAACTTGTCCAAAGTCATAGAACTGGTAAGTGCCAAAGCTAAGATTTGAACTCAGGCTAACTGGCTTCAGAGGACTATCTTTAATTCTCCATAAAAAAGAGGGAGGGTAGAAACAAATTTAAATGAACCATAACCACATATTCACTCGTTAACTCAACAAATATGTTTTGAACCTTTACTCTCATTAGGGATAACCCCATAAACAAAAGAACAAAAAACACATGCTTTATAGTTTATACTGCAGTGCAATAATGTAAAAGAAATGACCACATCACTTAAAATACGAAACTTGTCCAACTAAAAGAAAAATGATAGGATTTAAAAGAAATGAGCTATGTATTCCTTTTAAATAGGCACAACCAATTGTAAGAACACAGGAAGTTTGAAAGAAATTGAATGGGGAAAAATATATACAAGGTAAAGAATAACTGGAAATGCTGCTGGCATAGTGGTTAAGAACTACGGCTGCTAACCAAAAGGTCGGCAGTTCGAATTCACCAGGTGCTCCTCAGAAACTGTAAGGGGCAGCTCTACTCTGTAATGTAGGGTCGCTATGAATTGGAATCGACTGGAGGGCAATGGGTTTTTTTTTGTTGTTGTTTGTTTAAAGAGTAACTAAAAGAAAGTTGACGTCTGTATATTAATAGCAGATGAAATCAATTTTTTAGATAAAATTGCAGTAATAGCAATAAAGAGGTGCACTCTATTTTGATAAAGATTGAATTTATCAGGATAATATACTAACTCTAATGTCTGCACCTAATAACGTAGCTTTAAGACCTATCAGGTACTAAAACCAAAACTAAACCCATTATCTTCAAGTCAATTCCGACTCACAGTGACCCTATAGGACAAAGTAGAACTGCCTTATGGGGCTGCCAAGGCTATAAATCTTTATGGAAGCAGACTGTTACATCTTTCTCCCACGGAGCAGCTCGTGGGTTCAAACCACGGAACTGTCGTTAGCAGCGGAGTGCTTTAAGCACTGCGCCACCAGGGCTCCTATGTCAAGTACAATTGAAGGAATTAAAAAGGTGAAACTGAAAAAAATTGATTTTAACACACTTCTCTTACTTATTGATAGATCAAGCAGAGGAAACGATGAAAATATAGAAGATATCAACAATGCAATTAACAAGCTTAGTCAAGACATTTAAAAAACATTTCAACTCAAAAACTTTTCACTTATGAAGCATCTCTAAAATTTGATCACATACTAGGCATAAAGCAAGCTCCAAAAACTTTCTAAGACTGAGTATATTCCACAGTACAGACCACATTCTAAGCACAATGCTGGTAAGTTTGAAATCAATACCGAAAATAAAATCATACATATTATATTAAAAAAAAACTTTCTAAATACCTAATAGGCCACAGGAAAAGTCCTAATGGAAATTAAGTTTAGAATTGAATCATAATGACAGACTTTTAAGCAAAGTTTTTGGGAATAGAAATAAGAATATTTAAGAAGATTTTGTAGCTGTAAATCCACAAATTCTAACAGAAGAAAAGACAGACATCAGTTAAGCTTTCAATATAAGAAATTAGAAAATAATACTTGTATAAAAGCAAATAAAATAAGACCAAGAAAAGTGAATAAATTAATAGACAAGAAGTTAATAAAGAGGTTTAACAAAATTAAAAGTTATTCTTTGAAAATATTAATAATGTTGACAAAACCTGTGCTACAGTGACAAAGGTCCTAAGAAGAGCATCCTGGTGTGTGCAATGAACAGCTCAAGACCAGTGTGGGTAGAACAGAGAGAGCAAGGGGAGAAAGAGTAGGAATATTGACCTAAGCGGTAATCAAGGAATAGATTACATAAGGCCTCCTAGGCTGCTGAAAAAAGTTTATTCTGCCAAAAGTAGAGTCATTGGAGGGTTTTGAGAAGAAAAGAGACTGTATTTAAAAGCAAATTTTGATTGATATGTTAAGAACAACGAAGGTAGAAAAGGGAGGCCAGGAGACAATTACCTCCACTGGCTCTCACCCACATTCTTCACATATGTTGCACCAACATGAGAGAACATAAAGCTAGCACTACCTTGCTTTATAAACAAGCTTCCAAGGTCAGTGTTCCTCGTGATTAGGTTAGTGTTCAGCAACTCTTCACTCTCCTTTTCAACCTCCAAGGAAGGAGTGTGCATCAGGGCTCCACTGATGTTGAGTTTGCCACGTGACTTTCTTTGGCAAATAAATGTTGGTGGAACTAAAATTATGCCAGGTCTTCAGCCCTAAGAAGTGTCACATGTTTCCACTGGCTCCTTGAAGAGCTTCTGTCCTTCACTATAAGAAAAAAATGACCCAGATAATTGCTGCTCCTCAAGACTAGGTACCGGAATAAAAGACAAAAAATCATACGGTAGAATGTCAAGGAGAGACTGGAGGAAAAGTTATGGGTCCAGGAGGATTGAAGAAGAAAGAAAAGAGGGGTATATGCAAATCGGAATACTTTTAAAGCAATTTTTGCTATGGGCAATGCTTTTTCGGATATGACTTCATTTTAGAGGGACCATGTGGAAGTCTCTAATATAGTTAGTTTATATACAATAAACTACAAAAAGATAAATGAGATAAACTAAACTGGGGCCCTGGTGTGCACTTGTTAAGAGCTTGGCTGCTAACCAAAAAGCTGGTGGTTCAAATCCACAGCCATTCCTTGGAAACCCTATGGGGCAGTTCTACTCTGTCCTATAGGGTCGCTATGAATCAGAATCAACTCCATAGCAATGAGTTTTTGGTTTGGCATAAGATAAGATGGAGATGGAGAAAGAATAAAAAAGATAGAGGGCATTTTGGTAATTCCAAGAAAAAACAACTTAGCCTTGAACTGAGGTAGTGAAAGAGGTGATGAGGAAATTAGGCTTCATGTGGGTGAACCAGAATAGTGAGCTTGAAAGTTAGCCAGTCATACTTAGGAATATTGAGATTAATGTATTGTTATAAAATCCTATTTCAAGAAGATAACAGCCAGCATTGTCTTTCACGGAAGTGAGAAAAATGTTTGATTAAATACCATTCAGTTTGTTAAAGCATGGCTATTGGTCATTTGCGACCTTTGCAAGGAGTGTTTCAGTCTATCTTTGTTAGTTTCAATAGTTTCACAAGAGGAAAAAGAGCTTCCTTTTCTAAGAAAGATACGGTATTGTAAAATCCACAGCTGAACTAGTTTATTTTTTATATTTCTTTCCGAAAAGAAGTACATCATCTGAAAGTTTTGTTTTGCTCTTGGAAGTACCTCTGTCTTCAGCATCTGAGCTGTTCGCTAAGCAGCCACCGCAACCCCGGGTAGTAGTAAAACATCAATTAACTGGCCCACTTGCAGAACAGGTGCTCTGATTAAGTTTATTTTCTGGTAAATCAGAATAAATCAGAAACCTGTCTTATTTCACTCCTTATTGTTGGCAATCTTCATAAAATACATACATCTACTTTCATGTTCTAGTGAATGGAATAGAATGAACACAATTTATCTTTCCATTTTGATGTGATAAAGTACACATGTGGAGTACAAATTTGAATGGCATGTGATTTCAATGTAGATTATCATTCAGATTGAATAAATATAATAACCTACATTTTTGAGAACTTTCTTAAAAAAAAGTGACGTTAAAAGTTTCATAAAATTGATCTGCTTTTTTGTGTTGTAGATATTATTTGTTTTTATACTACAATATTAAAGACAATTTTTCCCATTTTTTAAAGCTCTGGAACACGGAAAAAAGAGTTCAAAAAAAATTTTTTTTTAATATGTATAAAATAATAGGGCGTTTTTTTTCTAAAACAAATCAGATTGGCATATTTTTCATAATATTCATAATGATGCTAGCATTTAAAAAAGAATAAGCAATATCTTTCTCTTCACAAGTAATTTCTCTTTTAATTTTTTATGAACCTAAGAGAAGTCTCTGTTTATAACTTATCTTTATATTTGCTCTGGTTCTAAAATTCTCTGATTTGCTATATCCAGACAAGTCAGTAGGGGCTCAACTTAGAGCTAACATGAAGGAGATACAGATAGTGTAGGAGCCACTTTGAGCAGGAGATTTTTGTTGATATCCATTCTGAATTCCTTGGAGAACCCTTTGCATGATTGCTTCTAACTCATAGGTCCCCTGAGACACACGTGTCCCCTTCCTCAACCTCCCCCCAACACTGATATACAAGGCAAATAATCCCCTCCTAAAGAAAATCCAGAGCCCTGGTGGCACAATGGTTAAGAGCTCAGCTGCTAACAAAAACGTCACCAGTTAGAATCCAACAGCCACTCCTTGGAAACCCTATGGGGCAGTTCTGCTCTGTAGTATAGGGTCTCTATGAGTTGGAATCACTTCATGGGAAAACGTTTGTTCGTTTGGTTTAAAAAAAACCTGTAGATAGAAGGAATAGAGTCACTGTACTAAAAAGAATTGGTCAACATTCGACCATTTTAGGAGGTAATATATCATCAAGAACTGATGTTACCGAAGGAAGAAGTCCAAGCAGCAGTGATGAAAAACAAGTCTCAAGGAATTGATGGACTACCAACTGGGATGTTACAACAGAAGAATGCAGTGCTGGAAGTGCTCACTGGTCTATGCCACAGAATTTTGAAGACAGCTGCCTGGCCAATAGACTGAAAGAGATCCATATTTGTGCCCATTCCAAAGAAAGGTGATCCAACAGAATGCAGAAATTATCGAACAATGTCATGCACAAGTAAATTTTGCTGAAGTTAATTAAAAAATGGCTGCAGCAGTACATCGACAAGGAACAGCCAGATATTCAAGTTGAATTCAGAAGAGGACCTGGAACAAGGGATATCAATGCTGATGTCAAATGGATATTGGCTGAAAGTACAGAATACCATAAAAATGTTTAACTATGTTGTATTGACTATGCAAAGGCATTAGACTGTTTGGATCAAATTATGGATAACATTGCAAAGAATGGGAATTCCAGAACATTTAATAGTGCCCGTGAGAAACCTGTACATAGACCAGGATGCATTGCTCAAACAGAACAAGGGGATACTGTGTGTTTTAAAGTCAGGAAAGGTGTGCGTCAGGGCTATATCCTTCACCATACTTATTCAATCTGTATTCTGAGCAAATAATCTGACAAACTGGACTGTATGAAGAAGAATGCAGCATCAGGAATGGAGGAAGACTCATTAACAACCTGTGATATGCAGATGACACAACCTTTCTTGCTGAAAGTGAAGCGGATTTGCAGCACTTACTGATGAAGATCTATGACTGCAGCCTTCACTATGGATTACACCTCAACATAAAGAAAACAAAAATCTCCACAACTGGGCTAATAAACAAGCTTGTGATTAAGGCAGAAAATACTGACATCAAGGATTTTGTTTTGCTTGAACCCATAGTCAAGGCACATGGAAGCAGCAATCAAGAAATCAAATGATGTATTGCATTGGGGAAATCTGCTGCAAAAGACCTATTTATAATGTCAAAAAGCAAAAATATTACTTTCTAGGACTAAGGTGCACCTGATCCAAGCCATGATATTTTGATTGCCATTGAATTATGGTGTTGGTGAAGAATATCGAATATACCATGAACTGCCAGGAGAAAGAAGAAACATGTCTTGAAAGAAGTACAGCCAGAATGCTCTTTAGAAGTGAGAATGGCGAGACTTTGTTCCACATACCTTGCACATGATATCAGGAGGAACATGGAGAAATACATCATGCTTGGTAAAGTAGAGGGTCAGACAAAAAGAAGAAGACCCTCAGCAAGATGGATTGATGAGGTGGCTGAAACGATGGGCTCAAACATAGCAATGATTGTGAGGATGGCATAGGACTGGGCAGTGGTTCATTCTGTTGTACATAGGGTCACCATGAGTTGGAACCACCTCAATGGCACCTCTCTTAAGCTGGGTTCTCTAGAGAAGAAAAATCAGTGAAATGTATATATACGTAGAGAGAAAAAGAGATCTCAAGAAAATGGCTTACATGGTTGTAAACTAAAAAACCAAACCCAGTGCTGTCGAGTCAATTCCAACTCATAGAGACCCTATAGGACAGAGTAGAACTGCCCCATAGAGTTTCCAAGGAGATCCTGGCGGATTCGAACTGCTGACCCTTTGGTTAGCAGCCGTAGCACTTAACCGCTATGCCACCATGGTTGTAAAGGCTGGCAATTCCCAAGTCCATGGATCAGGCATCAGGCTGGAGGCTTCTTCTGGTTTACATAGATGCAGGGGCTGAGAAACCCAAGACCAGAAGGGCAGATAGCAGGCTGCTGGCTCACAGGCTGCAGAAACTGACCAATCCCAAGAACGGCAGGTAAGCTGCTAGCTCAAGTCCCCGGAATCAGAGGTCAGATGATGATGAGCGAGATGTAGAATCCAGAGTGAGCAAAAGCCAGAAAGCTTTGCCAGACCATCCATATATATTGGATTCAGGCCACACCCCTGAGGAAACTCCTCTCACAACTGATTGGCTGCTCATAGCAGATCTCATCAGAGAGGTGATTACATTATATCAGATCTAATAATGGAGGTGATTACATTGTGGAAGAGCCATCAGTCCAATGTCTTCCAAATTACGTCATTAAGTAACTGCCAAACCACTGAAAATCGTGGCCCAGCCAAGTTTACACAAAACGTTAAAGATCACAGTCTTCCCCTTGTCATGTAGGCACCTGTACACATCTCCTTAAACCATTCACGCTCTCTAAATAAAGATGGTTACAAAGTCATACTTGCTCCTAACATGATACAACTAATATGTGTACAACCAAAAACACACTAGCCTCATTTACATCTTATATTTTCTAAGTGACAAAAATGAAAATATTTGATGCATGCATACAAGGAAGAAATACTCATAACAGTCCTCATTTCTGTAACTGGTCATGTGGTCGTAACTGATATTTAGAATGACCTTCTATGAGCATGGGCCCATTGCCACACTTCATTTGTGTGTGGAGTGAGTTCTTTGATCTGAGGTGATGCTGAGTGGGATACCATGACGGTGAATTAGGCATTCTGTAAATCCATGGATGGTAGTTTTAGCTGAAGCATGTGTGCAGGAAAGACAAATCCATATCCAGAGTAAGTGGCTATTCTAGTAAGAACAAAATGCTGCCCTTTCCATGATGGAAGCAGTCCAATGTAATCAACTTGCCACCAGGTTGCTGGCTGATCACCTGGAGGAATGGCACCACTTCAAGGACTCAGTGTTGGTCTCTGCTGCAGGCAGATTGGGCACTCATCAGTGGTTGTAACCAAGTCATCCTTGGTGAGTGGAAGTTCATGTTGTTGAGCTCATGCATAACCTCCATCCCTGCCACATGGCTACTTTGTTCATGAGCCCATTGGGCAGTGATGGGAGTGGCTGGGGAAAGAGGATAACTGGTTTCCACAGAACATGTCAACCTGTCCACCTGATTGTTAAAATCCTTCTCTGCAAAGATCACCTTTTGATGAACATTCACATGAGACACAAATATCTTCACTTCTTTGAGAGGTCCCCATACATTCTTGTCTCCAATTTACCAATCACATTCCTTCCAAATCCCTGACCATTCAGCCAAACCACTGGCCACAGCCCATGAATTAATATACAGTCATACATCTGGCCATTTCTCCTTTCAAGCAAAGCGAACAACCAGGTGCACTGCTCAAAATTTTAACCATTGGGAGGATTTCCCTTCACTACAGTCCTTCAGGGAGGTCCCAAAAAGGAGCTGTAGTGCCGCTGCTGTCCACTTTGGAGTGGTGCCTGCATATCACACAGAACAATCTGTAAACCAGGTGGGAGTTTTCTCTTCTCTGTCAACCGATCATAAGGAACTCCCCATGAGACCATAGATGCAGAATGGGAGATGGAAGATAATGTGACCGGTGTGGATATCATGGGCATTTGGGTCACTTTCTCATGCAACTTACTCGTGCTTTCAGGTCCTATTTGGGCTCAATCTTATATATATCACTTCCATTTAATGATGGAGTGCTGTTGTGCGCATTCAACTTTATGACTTTGTGGGTCAGATAACACTCAGTTCATGATGGGCAGCTCAGGACTCATGGTGATTTGGTAGCCCGTGGTTAAGAATTCAGTCTCTACTAAGCCCCGGTAATAAGCCAAAAGCCGTTTCTTAAAAGGAGGGTAGTTATCTGCAGTGAATGGCAAGGCTTTGCTCTAAAATCCCAAGGGTTTGTAATTCACCAATAGTGGCCTGCCACAGGCTCCAAACAGCATCTCTCTCTGCCACTGTCACTCCATGCACCATTGGATCACCTAGATCATATGGCTCAAGTGGCACAGTGGCTTGTATGGCAGCCTGAACCTGTTACAGAGCCTTCTCTTGTTCTGGGGGCCAACTCAAAACTAGCAGCTTTTCAAGGCACTTAATAAATATGCCAGAGTGGCACACCCAGATGAGAGATACGATGCCTCCAAAATTCAAAGAGGCCCTACAGGAGTTGTGCCTCCTTTTTAGTCGTAGTAGGGGTCAGATGCAACTACTTATCCTCCATTTTAGAAGGAATATCTTGACATGCCCCACACTACTGACCTCCTAGAAATTTTACTGAGGTGGGAGGTGCCTGAATTTTTATAGGGTTTATTTCCCACCCTCTAGTATGCAAAAGTCTTATCAATAAGTCTAGAGTCATTGATAAGTCTTCCTTACTAGGTCCATTCAGCATAATGTCATCAGTGTAATGGACCATCACAGTACCTAACAACAATAACAAGAAAGAAATCGAGAATCATTGTCTCAAACATACCAGGAAATATTAAAATTTATAGCATTTTATCTCATTTCCAATTATGCACTATAATCTGAATATAAAATTAAACTATGCACTGTTATCTGAATATAAACTAAACCAAAAAGTCAGTTTTAGCAATTTTAGAAGGTCTCACAGAAGAGCTACTAACTTCAACAGAAGAGAGTTGAAACCAGGTAAACTCAGTAAAACAGAGTAAAAGTTGTTTGTTGTCATCGGGTTGGTTCTGACTCATGGCAACCGCATGCGTGCAGAGTAAAACTGTGTTCTATAGGGTTTTCAAGTGATCTTTCGGAATCAGATCACTAGGCCTATCTTCTGAGGCACCTCTGGGTGAGTTCAAACTGCCAACAGAGCCAATAGCTTAACAATTTGCACCATCTGGGGACTCCAGAATACAGTGAGGATGGCACAGGACTGGGCAGTATTTCGTTCTGTTGTGCATAATGTCGCTTACTATGAGTGGGAACTGACCTGAGGGCACCTAACAACAACAACAGGGACCCCAGAGTAAAAGGTAAGAGCTTTTATATGACTACAAGTAATGATACCAGAGATTAGAACTATGAAGAGATGTGGACCATTAAGGTCTAGGGAAAAAAAAAAAAAAAAAAGGCAACAACAACAAACAAAATTGGAAAGATTTGTGGTGCATTGCTTCTTCTGGGGACAATGAAACCAGTAGGCTATTTCTTAGTTTTTATTATTAGTCTTGAAAAAGAGGGACTTGTTAGGTCAATGTCTTTGTATTTAAGAAGGATGATAGTTTTTTGTTTTTGTTTTTTTAATGTACCTATCGAGCTTCAAAGGAGACCTGGTGGAGCAGTGGTTAAAGCACTCAGCTGCTAACTGAAAAGCCAGTGGTTCAGGCTCACTAGACACTCCTTGGATGAAAGATGTGGCGATATGCGTCCATAAATATTACGGCTTTGGAAACCCTATGAGGCAGTTCTACTCTATCCTATAGGGTTGCTATGAGTTGGAATTTGACTTGACGGCAACGGGTTTTGGGATTGCGCATCAAACAGAATAGTAATTAATTCTACATCAAGCCATGCAGTGCTCATTGTTTGCTGGCTGAGGTTGTGTGACTGAATTTCTCCTAAAAGCTCATACAGTTTAATGAATGTGTCTTCCTACAATCCACATGGAAAGGAAAACAATAAACACGGAATCCATTGACACTGTGATGCATGTGTTGGGAGCAGACCTCTGCTCCTTTGTAAAATCATTTTGGCATTCACCCCTCCGGATTTGTCTTACTAAACTGGATTTTATTTCCTTTTGCCTCCACCATTTTCCTTTTGTTCTATCTGCTGCATTTGCCAAACTACTTGTGACCTCGCTGTTTCTACTCAGAGATCTTGTAGCCCTTTAACCTTTCAAAGCTCCAATATTCTCTCTCACACACAAAGTCAGTGGAAACAGGTACTGAAATAATATGCCAGATAGCTCCATAACTCTCAAGAGTGAGAGAGAACTTAAATTTGACAGCGATAAGCGTAATATTTTAACATTATCTAGCACCATGCTGTGTGTGCATAAATCTTGACAATGACGTTCTATAAATGTGTTTCCATTTTACTCTTGCTAAAAATTAGGTTTTTTTTTTTTTTTTGGTTTGTCTTCAGAACATATTGACTTGTAGCTCTCACAAAAATGGAAGTGAATTCACTATCTTCTTGTTACCAAGTGCTCTGGGTTGGTTATATAGCATGATTAGTATTGATCCTGAGGGAATAAAATTAACAGTGGTCTTGTCTGTTGACTGAAAGAGTTGTTTTAAATCTCTAACTACCGGTTTTTAAAGGCGAACAAATTGAGGTCTTCAGACTCCCGTTGTACTTTTTCTCTAACACACCACCTCAGTGGAAACATTGTGCAAAACCCTGTTCTATGCAGAATTCTGAGAGCAGCCACTCTGGTGCACTTAAATAATTAACCATGTAAACTCAAAAAACGAGGATGGGATTTTATTCAAATTACTCCTTCTTATTGTTATTGGGTGCCATTGAGTCAATTCCAACTTATGGTGACTCCATGTGTCAGAGTAGAACTACCCCATATGGTTTTCTAGTTGTAATCTTTACAGGAATAAATCTCCAGTTCTTTTTCCCAGGGAGCAGTTGGGTGGGTTTGAACTGACAGCCTCTAGGGTAGCAGCCAAGTGCTTAACCATCATGTCACCAAGGCTCCTTAAGTTACACCTACAAGTCTGGAAAGAACAAAAACTAATTTTTCTGAAGTTTGGATCATTTTGAAATGTTTCCAACAGGTATTTAAAGGTAATACTGAGGCTATGAAAATCCTGAGTCACAGGTACAGGGAAGCTGTTAATATTAGAGAAGAAATAAAGGAAAGTATCTGTCTAAAAATAGGATTTTTAGACAAATTATTTTACTTCTGTACTACATGCAAATGATTTGGATACTTTTTCTTAAAGTGTTCCTCTGGGAAAGCCTTTATGTTGCTGCTAAAAGCTGACACTTAACTTTTACTGCTTTGACCTTTTTGAAAATAGACTGGTCAAAAGATGAGCAAACGCTTTAAGGACATTACTTTTGTTGCTGTTTTTAATTTTTATTGTGCTTTAAGTGAAAGTTTACAAAGCAAGTGAGTCTCTCATACAAAAACTTATATACACCTTGCTATATACTCCTAGTTGCTCTCCCTCTAATGGGCCGCACACTCCTTTGGCCGGCTTCTGACCCCCTCTGCCCTCTCATCTCTTCTCCAGATGGGAGCTACCCACATAGTCTCATGTGTCTACTTGATCCAAGGAGCTCCCTTTTCAGCAGTATCATTTTCTATTGCATAGTCCAGTCCAATCCTTGCCTGAAGAGTTGGCTTTGGGAATGGTTCCTGTCTTGGGCTGACAGAAGGTCTGGGGACCATTACCTCTGGGGCCCTTCTAGTCTCAGTCAGATCATCAAGTCTGGTCTTTCTACAAGAATTTGGGGTCTACATCCCACTGCTCTCCTGCTCTCTCAGGGGCTCTCTGTTATGTTCCCTGTCGGGGCAGTCACCGGTTGTAGACAGGTGCCATCTAGTTCTTCTGGTCTCAGGTTGATGCAGTCTCTGGTTTATGTGGCCCTTTCTGTCTCTTTGGAAACCCTGGTGGTGTAGTGGTTAAGTGCTGCATCTGCTGAGAGGTTGGCAGTTCAAATCTGCCAGGCACTCCTCGGAAACTCTACGGGGCAGTTCTACTCTGTCCTATAGGGTCACTATGAGTAGGAGTCGACTCAACAGCAGTGGGTTTTTTTGTTTTCTGTCTCTTGGGCTCATAATTACCTTGTGTCTTTGGTGTTCTTCATGCTCCTTTGATCCAGGTGGGCTGAGAGCAATTGATGCATCTTAGATGGCTGCTTGCTAGCATTTAAGACCCCAGATACCACTCTCCAAAGTGGGATGCAGAATGTTTTCTTAATAGATTTTATTATGCCAATTGACTTAGATGTCCCCTGCAATCATGGTCCCCAAACCCCCACCCCTGCTAGACTGGCCTTCAAAGCATTCAGTTTCTTCAGGAAACATCTTTGCTTTTAGTTTAGTTCAGTTGTGCTGACCTCTCCTGTATTGTGTGTTGTCTTTCCATTCACTTAAAATAGTTGTTATCTACTACCTAGTTAGTGAAAACCCCCTCCCTCTCTCCCTGCCTCCCTGCTATCGTAACCATCAAAGAATATTTTCTTCTCTGTTTAAACTATTTTTTGAGTTCTTATAATATTGGTCTTATACAATATTTGTCCTTTTGCAACTGACTAATTTCACTCAGCATAATGCCTTCCAGATTCCTCTGTGTTATGAAATGTTTCACGGATTCATCACTGTTCTTTATTGGTGTGTAGTATTCCATTGTGTGAATATACCATAATTTATTTATCCATTAATCCGTCGATGGGCACCTTGGTTGCTTCCATCTTTTTGCTATTGTAAACAGTGCTGCAATGAACATGGGTGTGCATACATCTGTTCGTGTAAAGGCTCTTTTTCTCTAGGATATAGTCCAAAGAGTGGGATTGCTGGATCGTATGGTAGTTCTTCCTTACCAATCTGGATGCCCTCTATTTCTTTATCTAGCCTAATTGCTCTGGCTAGGACCTCCAGCACAATGTTGAATAAGAGTAGTGATAAAGGGCATCCTTGTCTGGTTCCCGATCTCAAGGGGAATGCTTTTAGACTCTCTCCATTTAGGATTATGTTGGCTGTTGGCTTTGAATAAAGGCCTTTATTATGTTGAGGGGTTTTCCTTCTATTCCTGTTTTGCTGAGAGTTTTTATCATGAATGGGTATTGAACTTCATCAAATGCCTTTTCTGCATCAATTGATAAGATCATGTGGTTCTTGTCTTTTGTTTTATTTATATGATGGATTACATTAATTGTTTTTCTAATGTTGAACCATCCCTGCATACCTGGTATGAATACTACTTGGTCATGGTGAATTATTTTTTTGATATCCATTAAAAACCCATTGCCATCGAGTCAATTCTGACTTGTAGCAACCCTACAGGACAGAATAGAACTGCCCCACAGGGTTTCCAAGAAGCATCTGGTGGTTTTGAACTGTTGACCTTTTGGTTAGCAGCCATAGCACTTAACCACTTTTACACCAGGGTTTCCATTTTTTTGATAAGTTGTTGAATTCTCTTGGCTAGAATTTTGTTGAGGATTTCTGCATCTAAGTTCGTGAGTAATATAGGTCTGTAATTTTCTTTTTTTGTGGAGTCTTTACCTGGTTTTGGTATCAGGGATATGCTGGTTTCATAGACTGAGTTTGGGAGTATTCCGTCCTTTTCTATGCTCTGAAATACCTTTAGTAGTAGCGGTGTTAACTCTTCTCTGGAAGTTTGGTAGAAATCTGCAGTGAAGGTGTCCGGACCAGGGCTTTTTTTGTTGGGAGTTTTTTAATTAGCTTTTCAATCTCTTCTTTTGTTATGGGTTTATTTACTTATTCTACCTCTGTTTGTGTTAGTTTAGGTAGGTAACGTGTTTGTAGAAATTCATCCATTTCTTCTAGGTTTTCCAATTTGTTAGAGTGCATTTTTTCAAGGTAATCTGATATGATCCTTTTAATTTCAATTGGGTCTGTTGTAATATTGCCCATCTCATTTCTTATTCAGGTTATTTTCTTCCTTTCCTGTTTTTCCTTTGTCAGCTTGGCCAATGGTTTATCAATTTTGTTAATTTTTTCAAAGAACCAGCTTTTCGTCTTGTTAATACTTTTCAATTGCTTTTCTCTTCTCTGTTTCGTTTAATTCTGCTCTAATTTTTATTATTTGTTTTCTTCTGGTACCTGAGGGTTTCCTTTGTTGCTCTCTTTCTATTTGTTCAAGTTGTAGGGATAATTCTTTGATTTGGGCCCTTTCTTCTTTTTGTATGTGTGCATTTATTGATAAAAGTTGACCTCTGAGCACTGCTTTCGCTGTGTCCCAAAGGTTTTGATAGGAAGTGTTTTCATTCTTATTGGATTCTATGAATTTCTTGATTCTATCCTTGATGTCTTCTATAACCCAGTCATTTTTGAGCAGGGTATTGTTCAGTTTCCAAGTGTTTGATTTCTTTTCCCTGCTTTTTCTGTTATTGATTTCTACTTTTATGGCCTTATGGTCAGAGAAGATGCTTTGTAATATTTTGATGTTTTGGATTCTGTTAAGTCTTGCTTTATGACCTAATATGTGGTCTATTCTAGAGACTGTTCCATGTGCATTGGAAAAGAAAGTATACTCTGCTGCTGTTGGATGGAGTGTTCTGTATATATCTATGAGGTCAAGTTGGTTGATTGTGGTGTTTAGAGCTTCTGTGTCTTTATTGAGCTTCTTTCTGGATGTTCTGGCCTTCACTGAAAGTGGTGTGTTGAAGTCTCCTACTATAATTGTGGCTCTATCTCACTTTTCAATGCTGTTAGAATTTGTTTTATATATCTTGCAGCCCTGTTGTTGGCTACATAAATATTTAATATGGTTATATCCTCCTGGCATATTGCCCCTTTAATCATTAGATAAAGTTCTTCCTTATCCTTTGTGGTGGATTTAACTTTAATGTCTATTTTGTTGGAAATTAATATTGCCACGCCTGCCCGTTTTTGATTGTTGTTTGCTTGATATTTTTTTTTCCATCCTTTGAGTTTTAGTTTGTTTGTGTCTGTAAGTCTAAGGTGTGTCTCTTGTAGGCAGCATATTGACAGATCATGATTTTTTATCTGTTTTGCCAATCTCTGTCTATTGGTGCATTTAGTCCATTTACATTCAGTGTAATTTTGGATAGTTATGAGTTTAGCGCTGTCATTTTGATGTCTTTTTTTTTGTGTGTGTTGTTGACAGTTTCTTTTTCCCACTTAATTTTTTGTGCTGAGTTGCTTATCTTCATATATTGCCTTTCCCTCTTATTCTTTGCAGTTGTTTTTATTTCTGCTGAGTCTGTATTTTTTTCTTGTATTTTATTTTGATGAGTAGGGTTGTTAGTCTCCTTTGTGGTTACCTTAATATTTACCCCTATTTTTCTAAGTTTAAACCTAACTTTTATTTCTTTATATTGCCTTGTCTTCTTCTCCATATGAAATAGCTATGACTACATTTCTTAGTCCCTCTATATTGTTTTAATGTTGTCTTCTTTTACATAATGACATCAGTGTTTCCCTGTTTTGGGCACTTTTTTATCTTTGCTAATTTTTGTGGTTTCCCTATCTGGGTTGACAACTGATTGCTCTATCCAGTGTTCTAGTCTTGGGTTGATATCTGATATTATTGATTTCCTAACCAAAGAGCTCCCTTTAGTATTTCTTGCAGTTTTGGTCTTGTTCTTACAAATTCCCTAAACTTGTCTTTATCTGGAAATGTCCTAATTTCACCTTCGTATTTGAGAGACAGTTTTGCTGGATATATGATTCTTGGCTGGCATTTTTTTCCTTCAGAGGTTCATATAAGTCATCCTACTGCCTTCTTGCCTTTGTAGTTTCTGCTGAGTAGTCCGAGCTTATTTTTATCCACTCTCCTTTGTCGGTGACTTTTCATTTATCCCTAGCTGCTCTTAAAATTCTCTCTTTATCTTTGGTTTTGGCAAGTTAGATTATAATATGTCTTGGTGAGTTTCTTTTTAGATCTACCTTGTGTGGAGTTCAATGAGCATCTTGGATAGGTATCTTCTCACCCTTCACGATATCAGGGAAATTTTCTGCCAACAAATGTTCAACAATTCTCTCTGTATTCTCTGTTATCCCTCCTTGTTCTGGTACTCCAATCACTCATAGGTTATTTCTCTTGATAGAGTCCCACGTGATTCTTCAGGTTTCTTCATTTTTTTAAATTCTTTTATCTGATTTTTCTTCAAATGTATTGGTGCCAAGTGTTTTTTCTTTAATCTCGCTAACTCTGGCATCCACTTCCACAATTCTGCTCTTCTGACTTTCTATTGAGTTGTCTAATTCTGTAATTTTATTGTTAATCTTCTGATTTTCTGATTGTTGTGTCTCTATGGATTCTTAAAGCTTATTAAATTTTTCCTTATGTTCTTGAATAACCTTTTTAATTTCTTCAACTACTTTATCTGTGTGTTCCTTGGCTTGTTCTGTGTATTGCCTTATCTCCTTCCTGATGTCCTGAAGAGTTCTGTATATTAATCTTTTGTATTCTGCATCCAGTAATTCCAGGAAGGCACCTTCATCCAGACGATCCCCTGATTCTTTGTTTTGAGAGCTTGTTGAAGTGATCATGGGTCTGCTTCTTTATGTGATTCTATATTGACTGTTGCCTCTGAGCCATCTATAAGTTATCATACTAGTTTATTTTATGTTTGCTTACTGTATCCTAGCTTCTTTGTTTTGTTTTGATATGCCCAAATATGTTTCCTGAGTAAGCTAGATTGATTATTTTTGCCTTTGAAACACTAACATCCTGTCACCATATGCCTGGAGCTGTTACCAGGTATATGAACCTTGGAGTCCATTCACTTTTCTTGTATGGATTCAGCTCAGGTGTCCAGATAGTTGGTCATCAAATGTGTGGTACATGCTCTGTCCTACAGTCTGAGGGTGACGGGGTGATTGGTGTAGGTACCGGTATCTGGTTGCAGCAGGGGGTCATGCTCTGAACAAGGGAGAGGGATGACAACTTTCGTCAGAGTGCCTGTAAGGAAAGCACATCCCTGTTCCCTAGAGCACACAGGTGGGTGGGTTCTGCAGATGGACCTTGGGCACCAAGTGCTTCTGTTTGTAACAACTGGGAGGTACCAGTTATCCTTGGTCCCTAGTCATGGGTGGCTGGGTGACGTGAGTAGAGCCACCAGTCCTTAGGCCCCTGATGTGTGTAGATAAGGATCCTGTTTAATAGGCAAAGTGGTGTCAAACATCAAACACCCACCTCTTCACTGCACAGCTGAAACAGTTGCAGTCTGCCAACAAGGGCCTATTCTCCTGAAATAGGCCCACAAATGTCCATGCAGGGGGGAAAGGTATTCAAAGTCCACAGATCATTTTTGCCTGGACAGGAGCTGCTTCTGTCCTGAGCTCCCCAGGTTAGTGGAGCTGGAAGATTATCTTATCCCCAGTTGTGAATTTATTCCTTCTCCAAGGCCAGGAGAATGGCTCAGAGCATGCAACAAGACCTACCTCAGGCCCAGGGAAATCAACAGCCACTGACACTGGCTTTGGGGCAGGGGACACGGTAAAATTAATGCAAGTACTTAGCTTTTGGTGAGAGCGCCATTCTCTGCTTCCAGAGGTGTGAGTAGGCTTTGTGTCTGGATGCTTCTTCCTGAGGAAACTGTGGCCAGAGGCTACCACCAGCCATCCGCAGCTGCTCCTGGGAATGGTGCCTGAGGGACTCTGGTGGTTCAGTTCTGACAACTTCTTTCCACTTCTGAACCATCTCTCCCTCCCTCTGCTGCTCAGTCCATTTTCTAACTTTGATGTTCAGGGCTTCTGGCTTATCATAAATGTAATCTTTTCTCTTGTTTTTTTGGGGTCTTTGTTGTAAGAGGGTTCACTGGAAGTGCCTGATTACTCCACCATCTTAACGCCACCTCCAGGACATTATGTTTTAATGTTTCAAGTTTGTAGGGTAGTTTAAGATGAAACTTCTGTGTTCAGTTAATCTTAAATTCTAGAATATTATAAAGAGTTTGAAGAAAAAATGAGAGTATTTGAATTTTTTCTACATGAAGAATACAGGAAATGACTCTAACCAGGCAAGATTCTATGGTGTCTCCTTTTTGGTTCTGTTTCGTCAAAGACAAGAAAAAATTAAGAGTAGGCTATGGGAATTTTTTTTTTTTTTTATGGGAATTAAGATGGTAAAAAGAAATCAGAAAGGCAAATCCTCAGGAGAAAAGACTGAAATGTTTTCTCTGAAGCCCCAGGGAATGAATCAGTATGAACTTTCCAATATGTATACAGCCCATGCTCCTTACCTTCAACTTCTCCTGACTGGGAGTGTTAGAGATGCACAGTAGCAGTTTTATGAATTGAGCAACTAAATAAATTTCTGGCAAAAATAATCACTATGGTTGCCTTGCAGTTCCTGGGTGGTTTAAATGTTAAGACCATCAGCTGGTAGTCCAAAGACTGGAGGATTGAGTCCACCCAGAGGTCCCTAGGAAGAAAGGCAGGGTGATCTATTTCTGAAAAATCGCCCATGGGGCACAATTTTACTTTAACAACCATGGGGTTGCCATAAGTCCTAATTCACTTGATGGCAGCTGGTTTAATGGCTGCCTTAACATCCTTAATACGTATGTAATCCCTTGCAACCTTTCTCCACTAACACACGGAAGTAAATCTACTGACTGCCTCAACATCCCCTTCATTGCACAAAACATTCGCTTATTCTCAATTTTTATCCTTTTGACCCTTCTTTAAAATATATCATGCTGTTCCTTTCTGAAAAATCTCACTTCCTTTGGAGACCAATCCTTCCGAATTGCTTCCATGGGGACCGTTTTCCTTTTGACATCACTAAAACGGAAGTGATTTCTAGATTCTGACCAGAAACCTACTCTCTTTTCTCTTGGTAGTCTCTCTCCTGAGATCCTTATTTTTTATCACCTCTCTGTATTTCTAGCCTTCCTTCCAAGATTTGGAAACCCTTGTGGCTTACTGGTTAAGAGCTATGGCTGCTAACCAAAAGGCCTGCAGTTTGAATACACCAGGCACTTCTTGGAAAATCTACGGGGCAGTTTTAGTCTGTCCTATAGGGTCACTATGAGTTGGAATCGACTTGATAGCAACAGGTTTGGTTTTTGTTTTTTTCCAAGACACATCATTTTTAAATCTCAAAATGGATAGCATTTGGGTACTTCAAATGCAAATGCCTTTCTCTAATTATTTATAATTATTTTTCCTTTAAAACTGGGTTCTCTTATTATTTTTCTATTTCTACTAAGAGCATCAATATCATTTTGGTGTCTTATGCTCAGTATCTCAGTCTCCCAACCCCAGAGACAACATATCTTCTCTTCATTGGATTGAGTTTCCCAGAAACAGGGCTTGAGGCTAGAATTCGATGCTGTCTAACCGAGCACCTCTTAGCTAATTTGTGATTTACTGAGGGAGAGTTCTTCAGGAATATCTGTAAGGAAGCGAGGCAGGCAGGATAGAGAAGAATAAGAAGTGTAGCAGGAATGTGGTCTTAAGTGAAGCTGAGCCTTTGCAAATCCAGAGGTGAGGGTCCTCTGGAGAAAACCATAGAATTGTTTTCACTTGAACATAGGAGCTGTTATTTTGTATTCCAGTATCAATAAGTCACAGAATATAGCCATCCCCAAAACAGGGTGGGTAACTCCCCGTGCAATCTCCCTCCAATTCAGGGGAGGACGAGTTTCCTGAGAAGGGAGGCATATTTGAGCCTTTAGGAGACAAGACTCATAGCAGCTAATATATAAGCATATTGGCCATGTAAACTAGATGTAAGTGGGCACCACCGTGTCTATTATACCCACATACACACATCCTTGCTCAGTAGACTAGCTCCACCATGGGCTGAAATTTATAATTTCCACCACTATTTTTTTTTTACCACCACAGTAATGACTCTTATTACATATCATTTGGGCACTAATAAGAACTCTGTTTTGTTCAAATTCTTTCAGTGATTCTCCATTACTTTAATAAAAGCTATAGCTTTCTATTTTTATTAGTCAAGTTTCTCTACTTTATCTCTATCCAAACTACCTTAACAGATCTACCATTGGATAATCCTCTCATACACCATGTGAACTTCTCAAATGGGATTATTCATTTCCTAAATATTTTTGAGACCTTGTTTTGGATTATTTTTTCATGTTTTCTTTTTGTATTTTATGCCATTGGAAATATATTCCTTTTCCACCCTATATTTATTAATGACCTGATATACTCCTAACCTGGTTAAGTATCTCAGTTAATTTGTACGTGTCCTGAGGCACTTAGTCCTCCTATGAGGCAGGTTAGATATTTTGCTCCCTGCTGTTAGGTGCTGTTGAGTTGGTTCTGACTCATAGCTACCCTGTGTGTAACACAATGAAACACTGCCTGTTCCTGTGCCATCCTCACAATCATTGGTATGTTTAAGCCCATTATTCTAGCCACTGTGTCAATTCATTTCTTTGAGGGTCTTCTTCCTTTTCACTGACTCTTTACCAAGCATGGTATTTTTCTCCAGGGATTTGTCCCTCCTGATAACATATCCAAAGTATGCTTCTAAGGAGCATTCTGGGTGTACTTTTTCCAAGACAGATTTGTTCATTCATCTGGCATAGCAAACCATGTAATTTTTTTGATTCAAAATGGCCAGTGTCATTTCAGCTCACCAATGCTTAGGATATTGATCTTTATGAGTTCCATTTCATTTTTCAAGACTTCCAATTTTCCTAGAGTCATACTTCATACATTCCATATTCTGATCACTAATGAATGTTTGCAGGTGTTTCTTTTCATTTTGAGTTGTACCACATCATCAAATGAAGGTCTCAAAATCTTGACTTCATCCACGTCATTAAGGTCAATTCTACTTTGAGGAGGAGGGTCTTCTCCAGTCTTATTTTGAGTGCCTTCCAAACTGAAGGTCTCACCTTCCAGCACCATATCAGACAGTGTTCCACTGCTATTCATGTTTTCACTGGCCAATATTTTCTTTTTTTCAGAAGTACAATACCAGACCCCTCTTCCTAGTCTGTCTTAGTCTGGAAGCTCCACTGAGACCTGTCCACTATGGGTGACCCTGCTGGTATTTGAAATACCTGTGGCCTAGCTCCCAACATTACAGCAACACACAAACCGCCACAGTACTAGAAACTGACAGATGAGTGGTGGTTTGCCCCTTACTAAATTATAATCTGCTGAAGGTATCTTTTTAGCATCAGTATTGTTTCTCACCTAGCTGGTAATTAATAAATATTTGTCTAAATTAATTGAACCACCACAAAATTGCCTATTTTTGACTGTTCCTGACTGATAGGATGTGATTTAGAGCCACAGCAATTGAGTGAGTTTAGTTACTTGTTTGTTTTAAATTTCATTTTATCCACTTGAAAATCAAATCATCTTCTAAAACTCATCATTTAGAATTAGTGAATATTAAAAATAATGCATGAAAACATAAGCATATTGGGAGAAAATCTGTTAGACACCACTTTAACCAAGTGATCAAAACTATCATCAATATTTGGACAGACTAACATTAAGTGCCTTCTGATATGGTTGGCTGAGAGGGACACAACATTACTTCAAGGGCATGCCTACCAATCTCCAAAATAAATGACCTGTACACTTCAGAAATGTCCAGGCCGAGAAAGACAAAGGAAGATTAAGGATATGCTCCAGATTAAAGAAAACTAAAGGAGCCATGATAAACAAATGCAATGCATGAACCAAAATTGGACCCCTGATCAGAAAATAAAATAACATAGAACTTAATTGGAATAATTAAAAAAAAAAATGGACTGTGGCTTAATATTATATCAATCTTAAATTTTCTGATTTTGATAATTGAAAATAAGAGAATGTCTAGTTACTAAGAAATGTATACTGAAGTATTTAGGAATAAAGCAGTACCTTATTTCCAGCTTGTTCTCAAAGGGCTTAGAAAAAAGAAATATATGTGTTTATATATATATGTGTGTATGCATATATAAGTAGAGACAGAGGTATATATAAATATATGTAGATATAGAAGTAGGTATGTATAAATATATATATATATACACGTGCATATATGTGCATATTTGTTTCCTTTTCTAAGCCATTTGAGAGTAAGCTAAGTATTCCTAAGTACTTCAATTATATATATATACAGAGAGAAAGAGAAGGAGAGAGAACCCATGCACACACAAATTGGGGACATCTAATCTTTTTTTTTTTAATCAATTGGTATATTGGTATGTCTGAGGAGTGCAGTGTATATGGGCATTTCTTGCATTATTCTTGTAATTTTTCTGTAAGTTTGAATTTACGTCAAAATAAGAATTATAAAAAAGTTTTTGTACCTATAGATGAATTTACATGATACATTATATCTCACCTGACCAAAGTTCCCTTGACTCCTAAAGACTTGTGAATATTCCAGATTAAGACTAAAGTGAGGCGTTTAAACCATCTTTTCATTTTCATTCTTCTCTATTGGGGATTTAAATTGTCTTGACTTCTCCCTAAATGAAGTAGGGAAATTTGTAAAAATGTGCCTGTGGCTTATTACATGGTATCACGTAGAAATAATAGTGCTAAGAGTAAAATAATAGAGCTGGTTCTAGTGCTAGAAGTCACTTTAATGGTTGCTCAAAATTCTAATCCTAGAATTCAATTTAGAAGATTCTTCTACATGCACAGTTGTTATAAAAATTCAAGGCCTAACAATGCCCATTACGTTTAAACCATGTGTCGAGGTCTAATGTTTATTTTCTCAAAGGCCTCACCATAGTTGTATTAGGTCATTTTTCTCCTCATTTAAAAAAAAATTTGGCAAAAATGAAAACTATTTTATTGTGTGGTGCTTCTCAGTAAGGTAGTTGAAAGAGTACCTTGCTCCCTTTGGAGAGAAACTGATGTAAGAGAATTTATATTTTTATATCAAATTTTTGTTACTCAGTATAGGTTTTATCTTATATTATTATTAAAAATCAAACCCCTTGCTGTCAAGTCTATTTTAACTCATAATGACCGTGTGGGACAGAGTGGAGCTGCCCCATAGGGTTTCCAAGGTTGGAAATCTTTACAGAAGCAGACAGCCACATTTTTCTCCCATGGAGCAGCTAGTGGGTTTGAACCACGGACCTTTCAGTTAGTAGCCGAACACTTAACCATTACGCCACTGGGGCCCATATTACACAAGTGTATATCTTATCTTACACTTTATGATTCATATACTTATGTTCTAGTGGCTGACACATTAATAAGGTCTTAATATTTTCTGAACTAATACATGAATAAATGAATGAATGATAGATAATTACTTCTAACTAAAGCTTGTCATTACAGTTGAATGATCATATATTTCTGAATACCCTACACTGTCTTAAATGTATTTAAAATGGCTGTGAGGGTTAGGGATATGGGCAGGAGATACAGGAAAATGTGAGAAAATCATAATGTCCCTCAGTACAGATTCTCACATGCTGTTTTTCCCCTGTGTAGCATTCTTTTCTCTTCCTGTTCCCGTCTTTGTAAGACACCACTCAAAAGGAGCTAGGATTAGGACTCACTCTGCTCCAATACAATCTTGTTTAACTTCACCGATAACAAAAGAAAAGCCCTATTTTCAAACAAGGTCACATTCACAAATACAGCGGTTAGAACTTCAATATACGTTTTTACAAGACACAATTCAATCCCTAACAACTCCTCAAATATATGAGACACTGAACAAGAAAAAAAGAAATAAGAATTCTCAGAACTAGCCGTTGCAGTGGAATGAATTTTGGAAAGATATTTTCTACTTAGAACTACTTAAACCAAAAATATAAGATAACATTACATATGCAAATATCTCATAAATCATTTTTGCTTATACACTTGTAATGTCTCTAGTCTCAATGAAGAACACTTAACGATCATCTATCATTAAATTTTAGAACAATGTTTAACTCTCTCCATGTCTAAATCTTAGTGAAGCACCGGTAAAAGGTAATTATAACTGTATTTTTAAAATAATCCCTTTCACAAAACTTAAAATATAATTAAAACAACTTTTGAATTTATGTACTCTAAAACTTATAATGAGAAAAAAAAAAAAACTCCTTACCCCCAAATGACAACAACAAAGACCAAGAGATTCATTAGATTTTATTCTATGGTGATTGTGGCTTTTGAGTTACCTCAGTATTAAAAGTTGCAGGCATTTGGCATGGTGGAATAAACACTAGACTGGAGAAAAGCAAATTGTGCTTATACGTTTTACTACTTACTCAAATTGAAATATTTCAGGACAAGTCATGTGACTTCTCTAAATAGCAGAATTCTCCTATGTCAAAAGGTGATGTCAAAAATAGTCTAGGGTCAGAACATCGTTCAAATTTCAATTCTTCCACTTTGTAGTTTCTTACATTGTATAACCTTTAAGATTTCCCTGAAGAGCTATGAGCCTCAGCTGCCTCATTTGTAAACTGAGGGTCATTATAGGCCAAACGCCTAATGCCTTAAAAATCCGTCCGTTGCCGCAGAGTCAATTCCGACTCATAGCAACCCTATAGAACAGAGTAGAGCTGCCCCATAGAGTTTCCAAGGAGCGCCTGGTGGATTTGAACTGCCGACCTTTTGGTTAGCAGCTGTAGCACTTAACTACTACGCCACCAGGGTTTCCGTTCAATTTTCAATAAATAATAGTTCCCTTCTTTCTCTCCTCTTTGAGCCTCAATTTCCTCATAGTAAAATTAGAAGTATAAGTGAGTATCTTATGCAAGGTTTTATCCAGTCTGAATATTTTGATTTAAAAAAAAAGTATAATTTGTTTTATATATATTATAGATCAAGTGATGGTAGTATAAAAACTAAGAGAGAGCTAATTTCATGGATTTACAAATCTATTGCTTTCTTGGGACCCATATTAACAGTTTGCTTTAGGGGAAGAGATGGCTTCAATAGCAATAAAACTATCACTTTTTCAAATCCCCATATGGATATTCATAGCCTGTCTCTCTTCCTTAGATATGGCTCTGGATTCTGCTTTTGATATAATGGCTATGGGCAAAAAAGGTGTCTTTGATTCTTGGGACACTTGGTACATCTTTCTGCCTCTAGAGGAGGAGGGATCACAGGTAAGCATGACTCACAAAGGGCACCTACTGAATGGTAGTGTCGAGACTGTGCTTGTAAAACACTGGATACAGAGAAGAGGACCAAGAATACTTTAGGAAACAGCAAGGCCACTTCTTACTTATAGGTAAAACTGTGGGAGATAATTGGCAATTCTTAGAAAGGTCTAGAAAAATACATTTGGAAGTGGTAGGAGGGAAGGTGAGAGGGAAGGTGAGAAGGAAGGTAGACAGGCAAAAGAACAGGCACTGTGAAAGTCTTTGGAGTGCAGAGTGGTTTATTAATTTTTGTAGGACCTAATAAACTGGCTGGTAAGCGCCACTCTCCATCTTTTGGTTGAATTGTTGTCAAACTTAAAGGTGAGAAACCTGAAGGAGTTGCACAGTAGAAGGATGTCATGATAGTTGCCAGTGGTGAGCAGCACCTGGAGAACAGGAATTACGCTGGATGTTTCACAGAATCACACACACAACTTGTGAGGGAAGCACTGTTATGCCCTTTTTAAAGTTGAACAGTTGAGGAAAGGGAGTCTTGCACAGGTTTTCATTTGCCTATGATTACTCAGAATGCAAGTTGTTGAAGTCAGAATTTATGTTCAAGATTGTCTGGTCTTAGGTTTCCCAGACCATCTGTTTATTGCCTTGAAAATCCCTCCTCTTCTCCCAAAGCTCACACTAACTAAATACCCAGGGAGTGTGCCATTTAAAATGCAAGGTGCTAGGCAGTTTTCAAAGACTAGGGACAAGCCTGTGGTATAAAAATCCAATCTGGAGTGATCTTGATAAAACATAATGATATCTCTAAATATAATGGAATTTTTTTGCCTCCTTTTTCTATTGTTCCCCTACATTCATTTCAAATTGATATTTTATACTGAGAAAAAATTCATAATTGATCTTATTCAGCTTCTTCTAATTATGATTTTTACTGAATTGACATATTAACATTTTTGGTATTTATGAAATACCCTATCCCATCTTTTTACAGTCACCTTGGCAGGCAACACGAAAGCTGCTAACATCAGTGCCACTTTAGGCATGCTTCTTATCAATCCATGCGTGTAGGAAAGTTCGTTGAGTAAAAGTTTAAAAGTATATAACGCATTACAAAATGTCTGGAATGGTATGAAAACAAATGTACGTACAACAGAAACTGAACAAAAGAGATGTATATAGAATATTCCAGATAATGGTAAAGTTTTATTTGTATTTAGAGTTTTTCTAAAGTAATATTTTCATTCTAAAATAGCAAAGATTATGCTACTTTTGAGAAATATTTTTTTAAAGTCTATTGCCAAAGACTGTAAACTTCTTCGTATACTGGTCCAGAGATAACGTGCTGAGATCATTTAATCATTTCAATACTTGATGTTTTAATTTGTTTACACCAATGGCATTTTCCTTTCTTTTCTCTGTTATCTCTTTTCTCTGACATTTGGCAGTATTGTTTTGATTGGATAACTAATGGTATAGGTAGTTATTTATAAGTGTTTTCTGTTTAAGAATTCTCTAAAAAAAAAAATCCCACTATTATTGCATAAAAGTACACACCAACAATTAACTAAGTGCTGGTATAAATTAAGGCTCTCTACAGGTAGATAAATGAATCTGTCACAAATATAATTGCCAGGCAAAGCGGTTACACTTTTAGCCATTTTCATTGGTTTGCTAATGCATCTTTCTCTCCTAAAATGATAAATCATCATTTGTTAAGAAATAGGCATTCCCTTCGTAGACTAAGGAATATGCTTTCCGTCATTAATAAAGACCGTTCCAGGATTTCAGAGAGAAGAAAAGAGAAGGGAACTCTCAGTGGTGTAAAACACTGTCTTTTTTATTTTTCCTTTATGATGCAGCTTCCTCATGGATGATTTAAAATTATTTATGGATCAAAATAGTTTTAAGAAAAGGAATTTGCATGCTCCAGATGACACATAGTCACTACTGAATACTATAACCCAAGAAAAAATAACTCCTGCAGTGGCAGAAGTTGAATTCTGTGTGAAATGTGCAAAGAAAGTGTTTTAAGAACAGGTCACCTTTAAATTGCTGCCTACTGCTTTTATGCTGTGTCTACAGGGAGTCTCTGATTCTAACATTTGAATGAAAGGTTTTTTCTTTTTGCCTGGCAACCTGACAGTGACACGAGTGTTTTCATGGACAAATTAATGTATTCTTTGGATAAACCCATGGTACATTCTGAAAACAAATGATTTACCAGTCTATGTTTCAGTTTGCTTCAATTAATTGAAGAGCCTGAGGCTAGGTAAGCTTCGGTACTTAAATGTCAGCACTTTTTTCGGGAGTTCTATTTACATAATCTGTTTAGTAATTGCTGACTCAGTGCATTTTCATGATATCAAACCTTGTACAGTCTGACTTTTGAGCCAGCAATCTCTGAATTTATGAGCCTAAAGGAAGGAAAAGTGGCAAACAGTAAATTAGAGGACAAAATGGTGAGGCTTGTATATTTGGTTATGATTGAAAATAGCTGTATTGATGGTATCATTATCCGCAGAATCACTGCCTCCCTCATTTTCTGGACCTCCAAGAGGCTCATAGAAAGCACTCAAATCACACATTTTCTGTTAATTTTGGAGCCTTGATTATTTTTCACTACTTTTACACCTTTTTGGTTTGTTGTTCTTGTTAGGTGCCATCAAGTTGGTTCCGACTCATAGCGACCCTATGCACAACAGAAAGAAACAGTGCCTGGTCCTGCACCATCCTTACAATTGTTGTTATGCTTGAGCTCATTGTTGCAGCCACTGTGTTAATCCACCTAATTGAGGCTCTTCCCCTTTTCTGCTGACCCTGTACTCTGCCAAGCATGATGTCCTTCTCCAGGGACTGATCCCTCCTGACAACATGTCCAAAGTATGTAAGATGCAGTCTCGCCATCCTTGCTTCTCAGGAGCATTGTGGTTGTACTTCTAAGACAGATTTGTTCATTCTTTTGGCAGCCCATGGTATATTCAACACTCTTGGCCAACACCACAATTCAAAGGCGCCAGTTCTTCTTTGGTCTTCCTTATTCATTGTCCAGCTTTCACATGCATATGATGCGATTGAAAATACCATGGCTTGGGTCAGGTGCACCTTAGTCTTCAGGGTGACATCTTTGCTCTTCAACACTTTGAAGAGGTCCTTTGCAGCAGATTTGCCCAATGCAATGTGTCTTTTGATTTCTTGACTGCTGCTTCCATGGCTGTTGAGTGTGGATTCAAGTAAAATGAAATCCTTGACAACTTCAGTCTTTTCTGTGTTTATCATGATGTTGCTCATTGGTCCAGTTGTGAGGATTTTTGTTTTCTTTATGTTGAGGTGTAATCCATACTGAAGGCTGTGGTCTTTGATCTTCATCAGTAAGTGCTTCAAGTCCTCTTCACTTTCAGCAAGCAAGGTTGTGTCATCTGCATAACACAGGTTGTTAATGTTAACAGTATCATTAATATCACACGCAAGCAAAATTCTGCTGAAGATCAAAAACAGTTGCAGAAGTATATTGACAGGGAACTGCCAGAAGTTCAGGCCGGTTTCAGAAGAGGACGTGGAACCAGGGATATCATTGCTGATGTCAGATGGATCCTGGCTGAAAGCAGAGAAGACCAGAAGGATGTTTACCTGTGTTTTGTTGATTATGCAAAGGCATTTGACTGTGTGGATCATAACAAACTATGGATAACACTGCGAAGAATGGGAATTCTAGAACTTAATTGTGCTCATGAGGAACCTTTACACAGATCAAGAGGCAGTTGTTTGGACAGAAGAAGGGGATACGAATTGGTTTAAACTCAGGAAAGGTGTGCGTCAGGGTTGTGTTCTTTCACCATACCTATTTAATCCGTTTGCTGAACAAATAATACGAGAAGCTGGACTATATGAAGAAGAACGGGGCAGCAGGATTTGAGGAAGACTCATTAACAACCTGCGTTATGTAGATCACACAACCTTTTCAGTTTATTCACCTTTTATTTGATTCCCATTGTTGGCAGGAGTTTCAATTGGAGCCTACCTTTTATAGCTGTCTTTTCAGGAAGTACAATTCTCCAAAAGTCCATGAATGTCTGTGAGTGAAGAATAATTCAGAAAAATTTGGTGGAAAAATCCCCAAATGCATATATTCAGTATGTTAGCAAAGGTCACTTAAGGAAGAAAACTTGTTAGAGCAAAAAAGTACTTAACCACTTGGTGAGGTAGTCAGAATATTAGAAACAGAATTGGAAAGATGTACAGAAACACATTTCAGGGAAAGTATAAATGAAATGTGTGTGTGTGATGGGGGGAGTTTCTCTCTCTGTTTCCTCATCCATCCATCCAAACATCTATCCGTCTTAGTTATCTAGTGCTGCTATAACAGAAATACTACAAGTGGATGGCTTTAACAAACAGAAATTTATTCTTTCACAGTTTAGGAGGCTAGAAGTCCAAATTAAGCACACCAGCTCTCAGGGAAGGTTTTCTCTCTCTGTCCATTCTCAGAGAGGGTCCTTGTCATCAATCTTTCCCTGGTCTAGGAGCTTCTCAGCTCAGGAACCTGGGGTCCAAAGGACAAAAACTATGCCTGACACTGCTTTCTTCGTGGTGTGAGGTTCCCTAACTTTCACTTCTCTTTCCTTTTATCTCTTTCAAGATAAAAGGTGATGCAGGCCACACCTAGGAAACTTCCTTTACATTGAATCAGGAATATAACCTGAGTAAAGGTGTTGCATCCCTCCGTAATCCTCTTTAGAGTAACCTAATCTTGCCTCATTAACCACGGGCAGAGATTAGGATTTCCAACACATAGGAAAATTACATGAAAACACAAAATGGAGGACAACCACGCAATACTGGGAATCATGGCCCAGCCAAGTTGACACATAGTTTTGGGAGATACAATTTAATCCATGACCCCATCCATCCATCCATCCATCCCTCCATCCCTCCATCCATCCACCTACCCATCCCTCCATCCATCCACCTACCCATCCCTCCATCCCTCCCTCCCTCCCTCTCTCTCTCTATCTATATCTTGAGAGATTAGAGAAAATTCACACCAGTTTAACATATTGAATTTTTATAAAAATATGAGAAACAGTGGAGAAAAATTCTGTGAACAAAATTTAATTTTATGACATCTAATGATTTTGGGATATTATTAAAGGCCATAATAAATTGATCTAGAATTTGTCGCAATTAGATATACATTCTTCTGGATATTTGCAGAAGCTTACAATGCTGTTGGAAATAACGCAATGGGAGAATAGATAGAGGTAAGTAGTAGGAGCAAGAAGGAAGGACAATTTTCAAATGTAGTGAGTAAGCATTCTAGCAATTAGAGATGCAAGCTGACTCTGTGTGGAATATTCTAATCAAGAGGTTAAGTTTAGAAAAAGAGGCATTTGAAAATAAAACCATATCATCTGAAATAAAGGAGCTGATTGTATTGGCAACATATTGGCAAAATTTCTGTGTCTTCACTCATATCTTATGTCCTTTCTGAAAATGTCCTCTTAAGTTTTTAGCTAGCTGTTCAACTCTTAAAATTATCTGGCTCAAAATCTCATCCTTGCCGGAAAGATTTGCACATTTAAATTCTTACTAAGAGAAGCCTTATTTGCCTTTTCATTCCCTCAGTACTTACACATTCATTTTGACTTATACTAACTGATAGGACTAAAAAATTTGGACTGGTAAAGTAATGGGGATTCCAAAGAATGAAAGAAGTCAATGACCTTCATCATCGTCTTCAACATAAAATGGAATCAATTCAGTTCTGCAATCATTCTGATTTGGAACTTGCATGGCTCCAAAGTATAGAGTGAGCAGCTTGGTTAAATTGTGATGGAGGGACGTGGACACTTCCTTGTTCCAGGGACTCCCTCTTGACAAGTGCGGTAATACATACTGTCTTAGTTATCTAGTGCTGCTATAACAGAAATACTACAAGTGGATGGCTTTAACAGGCAGAAGTTTATTCTCTCACAGTCTAGTAGGCTAGAAGTCCAAATTCAGGGTGCCAGCAGCAGGAGAAGGCTTTCTCTGTCTGTCGGCTTTGGGGGAAGGTCTTTGTCATCAATTTCCCCTGATCTAGGAGCTTCTTAGTGCAGGGATTCCAGGTCCGAAGGGCACACTGTACTCCTGGCACTACTTTCGTGGTGGTATGAAGTCCACCTGTCTCTCTGCTTGCTTCTCTCTTTTGTATCTCAAATTTGTTTGACTGAAGATACAACCTGATCTTGTAGACTGAGTTCTGCCTGCCTCTAATCCTGCCTCATTAACAACCCTGAAGGAGGATTTACAGCACCTATGAAAATCACATCAGATGACAAAATGGTGGACAATCACACAATATTGGGAATCATGGCCTAGCCAAGTTGACACACATTTTGGGGGGACACAGTTCAATCCAAAACATACCATGAGCACATTCTTGCTTTCAGTATACCATGCAGGTTCCATTATTACATAAGCACATCAAATAGCCCATCCAAACCTCTTATGCACACACACACACACACATGCACATACCCATGAGATCTGGAAACATTTGAGGTTACATTCATTGTATATATACTAGTTTAAAGGTATTCATCTCTTTTAATTCCCCCAAGCAGTCGTCTTTATTATATTATACAACCTATTCAAAATTCTGGACTCCATGAAAATTCAGTTGTATGTAGTTTCTGATTACTACTGGCTCCAGTAAGTAATTGGTTTCAAATAGGTTTCAGCAAAGTAATTTAATTAGAATTTGAATGAATGCTCATTCGAAGCCAACATTCAGGCTTTATTTCTGAAAATAGTACTGTCCTTAATAACAAAGAAAAATACATAATAAATGACTTTTGTAATGTTTCAAAATGAGTTCAGTATTTTGAGCTGTTCAGAAGTCAGGGAGAGGTTAGAGATGAATGAAGAGTGGAGGAAAAGGACACAGGATGCTTCATAGCAAAATGAGGTTGGCCAACGTCCCAGGATTTGTTTGCACAGTTCAATGTATTACCTTAGTTTATTGGGAAACTCTTTTCTTCATAATGCAGACTCATAAAAAAAAAATAGGAGCTGGTAATAGAAGAATTTAATCATTCCTTGGTGACTTTGGGCACTCTGACTCAAAAGGTCTTCTTAAAATGCTAATGTGTCTTCTTTACAACTGTTTCCTGCAGCAAATTCCCTGAGTGGAATTCAGGTGGCTTCCTTGGTAGGAGACGATTTCCTGATCTTTATTCAGAGAAGCCTTATTTCTAGCAGAAGTCTCAAGTGAGATTCCTATTTGACAGTTTACCTTTATCTCCTCAATTAGAAGGAGATCATATGATACATTTTTTTCCCCAGTCTTTTTAAGAACAACATGAGAACGAACTCTACTGTTGCCTAGAATTTAATTACTCTCTAGAATCTATGTGAAGAAAATAGTGGTCTTTGCAAAGCTAAATAGCTTTTCTGTCAGTTTAGTTCTAGTTTTGTTATATATATGTGTGTGTTATTAAATATATGCATATATGTGTATGCCAAAAATATGTGTGTGTTATTAAATATATGTATATATATGTATACATATACATATATATATATATAAAGAAAAAACTTTTTGATGCTTGGAGTTTTGTTTTTAGATATACATTGCAGTTGGCTTTTCTTACATCTCTAAAATAGCTGATATCCAAAATAGTGATTCTTAGCTCTTTGTGGCTTTTGAGTTGACAATTATAAAGTCAACAAAATATGACTCTGCCAAAAAGGTACATGGGTCGGATACCAGTTACATACAGCAGAAACGTCTAATCACACCAGTTCTGTTTTTGTTGATTGAAATGGTGGCACAATTTTTTTTTTTAATAATTTTTATCGTGCTTTAAGTGAAAGTTTACAAATCAAGTCAGTCTCTCACATAAAAACACATACACCTTGCTACACTCTCCCAATTGCTCTCCCCCTAGTGAGACAGCCCACTCTCTGCCTCCACTCTCTCTTTTTGTGTCCATTTCACCAACTTTTAACCCCCTCCACCCTCTCCTCTCCCCTCCAGGCAGGAGATGCCAACATAGTCTCAAGTGTCCACCTGATCCAAGAAGCTCACTCCTCACCAGCATCCCTCTCCAACCCATTGTCTAGTCCAATCCATGTCTGAAGAGTTGGCTTTGGGAATGGTTCCTATCCTGGGCCCAAATTTTTAACAAAGGAAAGAAAATCAATATTTTCACAGAAATAATTTCTCTCGGGACTTCTTGGCATAGTTGTGACTTGCAAAAATGATGGATGCTTATTCTGAAATATTTTGGTGACCAGACCTTTTATTTTCAACTAAATACCATTTGTTTTGTCCTTGGTAAATTAAGCACTAGGCTCCAAGTCAGGACTCCTGGGGTCTGTTTTTGGCTCACTACAATGTTATGCATTTTGGCACTTTATTGTTCAATTGAATACTTTGTTATACACTTTATTGTTTTTTTTATCATCTCTAATTTTGTAACAATTTTATTCTCCCAAGAACATTGAAAGCTCATTGAAGGTAAGGCAGGCCTTATAATGATTCATACTTCAGGAAGGATGTCTCCAGATGTGAGTGAAGAGAAGATGCTCAATAAAGATTATTGAATGAATAAATGAATCGGTGGATAAATGAGTGAAAGAAGAATAACAAATGAGTGTACTAGTTCATTAACTTCATATTGTCATATATAAATATCTGCTATGTGTGATCCCATATATTGTGGTAGATTAACTCTGTGGCCTTAGCTATTTGCTTGACCAGTGGAACACTAAAGTGCTGTTCTTGGGCATCTCAGGCTAGGCTATAAGAAGCCCTGTATATACTACCTGGTTTTCTTGAAAATATTTGCTGTTGGAGTCCAGCTGCCATGCCATGAGTAGCTCAAACCACATGGGGGAACCAAGTACGGCTTCTGTCTTTGATAGCCCAACTGAGTCAGTTGACAACACCCATAAACAGCTGGCCATGTGAATAAGGATGAGTTCAATCAGGAGGCAGAAACCATAGACTAATTTACACAGGGAAAATTTGAATTATTAACAATAACTGTATCGCCATAATGAGGGATTGGCTAGTTTGAAGTGAAGAGAATATAAAAAATATAGGAAGAGCAGATACAATCTATAATATAATATCAAATACTATGTTGCATGATATATAATAATCATTATCCCTGTGGTTAAAACAGAATGTCAAAGGCAGAGCCACCCCTACACCTCCAACCTTGGCTCAGACCCAGACCGTCTTAGAGAGGACATGGCTACTGAATGGCAGAGAAATTCTGGAACTCTGCAGAAATCTCCTCTGTAGGGAAATCAGGGAAAGCTGTTCACAGGGTGTTGTCCCACTGGAAGTGCTCCACTACAAGACTTCCCAAGTGGTATGCTGGGTGAAGCTGCTGCTCTTGAGTGTTTCTCATCACCATGGACTTTAAGAGCCAAGTGCCAGAGAAGCTGCACACACTGCATAGCCAGCCTAGTAAGTACACTGGTACCAAGAAGGAAAACCTTTTCCTTCCGTAATGTCTCACCAGTCACAACTACTGACAAAGCTTCAATGCCAAGTGGTAAACAAAAAGATATCTAAAGGACCCAGATTCAATTTGTAGAATTTGGAGCTGAGAATAAATAAACTGATAAGCAGTGCACCATGTGAATAAGCTATCTTGGACATACTGCCCAGTCGAGTCTTGCTGCTCTATCACTCCAATTTCTGCCTCTGTCATCACATGGCCATCTTCTCTGTTTCTCTGGGTGTCTCTTCTCCTTTTTTTATAAGGCCACCAATCCTATTGAACTATAAAACTCACTCTACTCCAGTATGCCCTCACTTTAACTGATAACATCTTCAATGAACCTATTTTGAAACAAGTGCACATTCACAGATACTGGGGGGGTTAAGGCTTCAACATATTTTTTATGGGAGACACAATTCAATCCATAAAAGAGCCCATGGGGTTCTTCCACAAGGTGGTAACTAGCAAGGAAATGATCTATTGGCCTTCAAATTCAGCTTTTGTTATATGCCTTATGATTAGGATATTCTCATCTTCCCATTATAAAATCTATTCTTTTATCTATATCTGCACCCGTATTCTCATTTCCCTGGAATAGTCCTTGAAAACTGGGGCTATTCCAGGCAAACAAAAATGTACAGACATGCTATTTTGATTTATTTTCCTTAATGAAGACTTTACTTTCCCAGATATCTTCTCTCTCTCCTGCAACATCAATGCCTACTTCCCCCACTTTATATCATTCCTATCATATAAACATATGCTCTAATATATATATCTAATAGTTTAAAAGAAATCCCCCGATGTCCCTTTATCTCATTTTTACAATTTTTCTTTAATTTTTTATGTATATACATTGTTTCTGCTTTCTGATTTTCTCTTAACCTACTTCAATTTTGGCTTCCAAACCAATATCGCAATTAAAATTCTTGTTAAGATCCCCAGTATGTGGGCAAATCCATTGGATGTATTTTGATATCACTTCCCTAGATTTTCAACAATAATCGCCACAAATGAACATTTCCTCTTTGAAATAGTTTCTTCTGTTTTTATCTAATTTTTTTTTTCTTCCTACCACTTTGTTCCTTTTCAGTTTCCTTTGCTGTCTTCTCCCCTACATAACTATTCGTGTTAAAGTTCCTCTAAGTTCAGCCCTGGACCACCTTTTGTTTTCTTACTATACCTCTGTCTTAAAAAAAAAAAAACCAGACCCAGTGCCATTGAGTTGATTCCGACTATAGGACAGGGTAGAACTGCCCCGTAGAGTTTCCAAGGAGCACCTGGTGGATTCGAACTGCTGACCCTTCGGTTAGCAGCCATAGCATTTAAACACTGCGCCACCAGGGTTTCTAGCCTCTGTCTAGGTGATCTCATTTATTTGAGTAACCTTCAAAATCTTTTATATGATGGTGACTTACAGATTTGTATTTCTTACCGGGCTTCTTTTCTGAGCTCCAAATTTATATATCTAACTTATGTATTTGAATATGTCAGCAGCATTTCCAAATTTCCATGCTAAAAACAAGACCAACTTACTCCATTCACATCCTACATACTATAATTATTTCCAGCATTTTCATATAACAAATAAATGGCACTACCATCCACCAACCACTGAAGTTAGAAATCTGGGAATAATTCTTGACTTTTCCCTTCCCTGGGGCCTCATATCTAATTTATTTCAGTTCTGCTTTCAAATGTATATGTTGAATCTGTTCATGTCTCTGCTCCACCACCCGAGTCCAAGCCATCAGCTATTGCTTGGACCACAGCAATAGCTTCTTAACTAGTTTTTTCCTATTCTACTCTTGTCTTCCCCCTAATACATTCTCCATAGTCCACCCACATCTATGTTTTAAATTTTTTAAGGAGATTGTACTTTGTTTCTGGTTAAAACTCTTAAATGGGTTCTTTTTTTTTTTTTTTTTAATACCCTTAGGATAAAATCTAAATTTGTTACCATGGTCCCCAAGTCCCTGAGCATTCTGGAACCTGCCTCCACCTCCCTTCTCCACCATATACCACTCTGTCCTTCATATTTTACTCTTCAGTCTCACTGTCCCACTGTCAGGTCCTAGGGCATACCATATCCTTCACCACCTGAAGGTACCAAACTTACATTTATGATTCTATCTACCTGGAGTGCTATTTCACAGGACTTTCTCATGTAGAGATTTGAAACCTTCAAAATAACCATCAAAAGGGGAAAGTTTAAATAAATCATAGACAATTTATACTATGAACCAGTATTCAGCTGTTATAAAAATGTGGTAGATTTTCATATATTTTTATGAATAATCTCCAACCACATTGACATATTTAAAAGCTGGTTGTCTACTACTTCTTGTATTTGTTTTTTTTGTACAGAGTATTTTTCTGAATATTTGATGATCTAATTTTCAATATGAATCTCCAAGAAGCAAGAAATGAGTAAATCATTCAGGCATTTCTCCAAATGTATTTGATTACAGAACTCAGAGGTTTCCTTTGAACTAGACTAAATGATATCTACATTCCCTTTCAACCGTAATCATCTGTGCATTGGGGATGGCAGTGGTATGTCATCATGAGAAGTTAGGGCCCTGTGCCTCTTATCTCTTTGGCTTGCCATCTTTATACCCTGACAATAATTGCAATGCAAACAGCATGCATTTCCATTACCACGTCTTGGTTAAAAAGGAATTTTTGAGATAGCTTCCAAGCAGGACCCAGTCCTCTCTATGACTGCCTATCGCATGGGATGTGTGTTTACTCAGATTACCACCAAACAAAAGAGCAAAGTACCATGCCCATGCATAAGGGAACACAGACTAAGCAATCCCTTATTTTTCTATTTAGACATCTTGGAGTCATATGCAAGTACAAGTTGTTTACGATTCTCAGTAGAATATAGTGGAAGAAACAACAGATTGGAGATAGAAGACTTTAAGTCAACTCTATATGGTGCTATTCACTTTGTTGCTAGGTCTTAGCCAATTTTTGTCATTACTTTGTCTCTTTCATATAAAATGAGGATAAAAATGTCTACCTGATACTCTGTATCAGAGCCTTGGTAGCCCAATGGTTAAGAGCTTAGCTGCTAACCAAAAGGTCAGCAGTTCGAATCTACCAGCTGCTCCTTGGAAGCCCTATGGGGCAGTCCTACTCTGTCCCATAGGGTCACTATGAGTCGGAATTGACTGGACAGCAACAGGTTTTTTGTTTTTTTTTTTTGGTTTTTACTCTGTATAGACAATAGAGTCATTGTGGTGGTGATCAGATATACATACACACATACGCATTGATATGTATTACATAATTTATATATACATATAATATACATTTACACACAACTTATATATACATATGTGTATATCTCTCTATATAATGCGTATGTGTGTGTGTAATTGTATAAATTACATTGTTTTCTTTAAACCACATAATCATTGCCCTTTATATCATTTACGGTAGTTTTTTTTTGCCTTAAAACAATTGTCAAATGCCGGGAGCTCCCTAAGGCAGGGACATAAAAAGAGCAGTAGCTATTAGGGTTTGCCATTTTCTTAATTAAAATTTTTCTCAAATGTGAAAGTCATAGCCAAGGGTCCGTAAACTAGTTTACCTTTATATATACTCTGTATGCCTTTTTAGGGTCTATAATCATTTCCCTGTGATTTTTTAAGCTCTGTTTTTTGAGGCTGACAAAACAACTTTTGAGCATAAAACTTATGTCTCAAATATCAGCTATAGATCACATAATTTTACAACTGAAAGTTAGTGTATAAGCATTTGGAAAATAACTCACTTTTTTGAGGGGGGGACATACTGTGCTTGCTGAAATCTCTAAGCCCTCATTTCTTTTAAATGCAATCAGAACAGTTTTGTTCTTTTCTCCTCAGCAGATCTACAGAAGACCATATATTTCGACTTTGGGAAAAGTTACCAAGTCAAAATATTCTTATATATAATTGAAATTATCGTTTATTTGCTGAGATTATATTTTAAAAAAAATGTCCACTGTTTTATCAAGATAGCTCTCAATTTAGAGCTTAAGATCATCTATTACTAAAGCAACAAAGAAGATATATATTTCCATAAAATTCGTAAAATAGTGGTTAAAGTGATCAACTGCTAACCAAAATATCAGTGGTCTGAAACCACCAATGGCTCCACGGGAGATGTGGCAGGCTGCTTCCACAGAGACTTACAGCCGCGGGAAACTCATGGCATCATTATGAGGTGAAATGGACTTGAGGGCAGTGAATTTGCAGTTCTTTTTTTTTTTTTTTTTTTGAGGGGGGAGCATTTTCCCTCCACCCGCTTTTTCATATGAATGCATGTGTTAATTTCCACTTATTTTATATTACTTCATATTTGCCTTTATGAAATGGAATGGTCACAGCACTGGGGGTAAAATTGAAACAAAAATACCACTTTACACTTTTATTGGGGGGGTGCTGATCCTCTAGTTGTTCCAGTTATTTATCTCAAAGTTATTTTTGTTATATTTAACTTTGTAAAATCAAATGATATATTACATTTCATCTGTAAAAAATATTGGAAATTTGTAACTTTTGAAATACTATATAAGAGAGATTTTAGAGAAAAGAATGCCAAGTTCCTATAAGAGGTAATTTTGAAGTTTCATGCATGAGTAAGTGGGAGCCATGATTACACCTACCCCAAGGTTATCTCTGCTTGTTGCTTTTTTGTCCATCAGCTGATCTTGCCAGAGAATATGTTATGTTTGAGTACAGCAATAGATATCCAGACACAGTTACCAGTCAGAGTAGCCCAGATTGTGCTGCAGTAACAAAATACCATTAAAATCTCAGTAACTTAAACAACAAAGTTTTATTTCTCATTCATTCTACATGTCCACTCTGTTCAGCAAAAGGACTTCAGCCATACAGCCCCTCAGAAACCCTGGGTGACAGAGCATCCACCATCTTGAACATTACCAGGGAGAAAGAAATCTCTGGAGAGTCTCATATTAGCAAGTGTATGTCTTAGTATGCAATTTCTGTTCACAAATCATTGGCTAGGACTAGTCACGTGAGTGATCCCATACCTCCTGCTAATCACAAGAGGACATGGAAATGCAACCCTGTCATGAACTGGGATGATGGAGAGCCAGAAATAGTCACTGAACAGCAGTAATGACTATCTCCGCTCTCATGGCCAAGTTGTTTGAGGAGCCAAAAAACATATTTCTTTTCCATATGTGTCTCTTTCTTTCTGTACCCTGAAGCAAATGGCACTGACAGCTGGTGGGAGGAGACGCAGATGAGGCAAAGACTATCCGCTACTCGCCTAAGGCTTTCTTTAGTCGTGCCAGCCCTGAAGCACACAGATGATATAAAAAAATGAATATACAACATGGGTATTTTTCTTCCTTCTTTTAAAGTTGATTAACAGATTTAATGCCCATCCATTGCTCTTTCCCTCATTTATTTGCACACATAGCCACTAAGTTGTTTGGCAGTATGACCTATTTAAAGAAACTTGAGGAAAATGACGGTATTGTAATGTACAAGGAAATGGTTTTACATTTATCCACTAACTATGGCCTTTCCCTTGCCTAGTCCAAGGAAAAAGTACCTGAGAAGTAGTGTTTGATGGTAAATGTTTAAAGACTGGATTTCTAAGTAAAGAAAACCAGATTTATAGGGTTTTTCAATGTCTGTGGTGTAAATATTCCCCTCATGACCAATTTTAACCTACTAAAGTGATATCACTGAACATGGAGTTGGGAAAAGATGCACACAAGAGGCTTTTGCCAGCTAATAGGAGTCAGCTTCACACAGCACTGAGAGGAGTAACTTTTCATAGGGTATCCTTTAATGTGTTCCCCAGTTTCCAAAAGTGCCCTCCATTCTTCATATCTGTCTTCAAACATACAATATACACAATCACACAAACACACACTTCACAAGGACAAAAACTAATTTGCAAATAAAGCACATAAACTCCCAATAAGGAAGAGAGGGAAACCCTTTCTTAGGTGTTCCATTATTTTTAAAGCTGTCTCTTAAACAGTGATGTTGGTACTTTACATTATTATCCTGAGGAGAGTTATACCCTCCCCTCCTTTAATTTACCTCTCCCCTTTAGATATCCTGGGGATAAGATAAATATCCATCTCTGAATCACCCATTTCTTCACGCCTGCTCCTTTTCTCCATAAATACTTGGCTAAAGCTTCAACAGTACTTTTTGGAAAGACTGTGTAAGATCTCTGTTGGGAAGCTGGCAAGATGAAGAGTTTTATCTTTCCATTGACATCTCATTGCCCCTAGACAGTGCAGCTCCTGTGCCGTGGCAATAGCTCTCTACCGCCTATATCAACCCCGAGCTATCTAACCCCCACGCGAGCCTTTCCCACCTCACCTCCACCACCTATGCAGTCAGTCCCGTCTCCTTGCTGTTTATTTCCCAGATACATCACAATGATTCAGGCCTTTATGCTTTAGTTATGGAATTATCCTACCTCTAACACAGCCACTTTTTTGGCTCTTCAAAAACTTAACAAAACTCTGAGCCCTGTGTTAAATTTTGTCATTAACGCGTTGTCTCTCACTTCCACTTGTGGATGTAGCTAACGTCTCTTTATAAACAACTGCTTTATATCATAGACTTTAAATTTTGCTAAAAATTGCCTTTTATCACATTCGTCAATACGTTCTGTTTATTTTATGTCCAATTAACTTTATGTAAGTCTTGCTCCTCCAAAAGATGATAGACTTTTGATATAATGCACTGAAATTCTCTTCTATCCCCAATACATTAAATATGAAGTTATGTTGATATTAAACTGTTAATGAAAACTTCCAAAATTAAATTCTATACCAAAATTATTATTTATTATGCTTCCTATATATTAAAATATTAGAAACTGGGGATTAAGGACTGCAAATTATAGGAGTGACAAAATATGGTTTAGTGCAAGTTGAATTCAATAACTGTTTTAATATTGAATCAATAAATCCTAGGAACAAAATTAATAAAGGAATATTAACAACTTTTTATATTTGCTTCAGCTTAGCAATTATCACTTACTTTACTTAATTAATCACACACACACTTAGTTCATCCTGTTTTTTTTTTTTCCTCCTCCTAAGGCAACATGCTGCCTGACTAGGTAGACACAGGCCCACTGGGGAACTAGCTTTATTTGTTTTAGTATAAGTAAACTTTTTCTCCATTCCTCTACAAAGCTCAGAGATGCAAAGCTATGGGGTTGATTTTCTTCAGTAGTTGTAACAAAGTACATATTTAGTATCTCAGTAGATAATCTTGTTATAATAAAAAATTAGCACTGAAAAGAATTTTAAAGACCAGTAATAGAGTGATTTTCAGATGTGAGAAGGGCGCCAATCCAGGCTACATTTAGAAATGAGTATTAGAATTTGGGGATGGCACGATAACTGCAGATGATACTACATTTACATGCCCTAGGAGTTAAGGATACTAAATATGTTGCAATGTGTGGGATACACCTGTACAACAAAGGATCGTTCTTCCAAAAGTTCTATATCACTCCCATTGAGAACTACCTACGTAATACTATTCTTTTTACTTGACTCCTCTCTATAATACTGTCAAATGGTCTTCTAGATGATACACATAGAACTAAACACTTCTCCTGATGGAGACCATGGTAACTCAAAGTTAGTTACTTCCTTTGAGGGCTCTGGTTATTAACATGAGGCACAATTTGAGAGTGGAAAGCATAGATTCAGATAGACATGAGTTTAATAAATCCCAGCATTTACTTTCCCACTTATATTAACCTCAAATCTTTATCCGGGTAGCTCCCTAATTTTGCATTTTTTTTCATGACACTTCATCAAGTCATTCAAAGACAGCTTGTATATTCCTATCTAAAGCATCTTTACTCCAAAGTAAGCAATCCATTCTTCCAGTTTTTCATAATTTTGTTGTGCTGCCATCATTCTGTTTAGTGTCTTCATAAGATTTTCTGGTTTATCTAATTCTTTTTGAAAGTGTAGTACCCTGAATCAAAGTAAATATTCCAGGTAAATTTGGAATTACACAGAAAAGAGTAAAACTCCCACTTGGATTATTTTAGGTATTTGACTTCTTTTAGTATGTCTTGTCTTGAATTTTGTACCCCTTCCTTATTCTTTGCTCATATTGAACTAAGCATGTTGAACTAAGCATGAGTTCTTTTTTTTCCCATGTATTCTACTGCTAAGCTACGTCTCTGTGGTCCTATGCTTATAAAGTTCATTTTTTGGACCCAATTTTATTCTTTGGATTCTTTCCATCTGTCCAGCCTGTAAAAATTTCTTTCATTCTATTTTCTACCCATCTCAGCATTATTTCGTCTATAAATTTGATGTATACACTTTCAGTGTTCTCAAAAAAAAAACCCAGAAATTTTTTATTATGACAGGGCCCAGTCAGAGCTATGTGGAAAGCCATAGGCCACTCTTTCAACTGACATAAAATCACTATGTTACTTAGGAATTCATCTAATGAATTTTTACTTCACATAGCCCATATCACTCCATCTTAGCTCCAAAGATACTACATATTCTAGCAAGTATCAAGCTGAGGTCCTGATATACCTTTCCCACCTTATTTTGCAGCTGTAAAAAACCTAAGTGTTTCTTAAAATATATCTGACATAAATTTGACCCCTGCTTCATCCTGGTAATTACAAATTTCTCTCCTGGATGTGCACAAACTATCCTTTTACAAACAATTTAAGAAAAATTGTGTCTAGAATCTAAGTCAAGTTAAACATTTGTTAAAATTCTTCTACTTCTTTTTGAAATCCAAATCATATTTGTCTATCTCTAGTATTTTTAACCTCTCTCATTACCCTACATTTTTCTCCTATCACAAAAAGTAGTTCAGTGATCTTGACTGAAATGCAGTTGGTATCCTAAGATATAAATAGTCTGGTGTTCCAAAAAACCAAACCCGTTGTTATTGAGTCAATTCTGACTCATAGCAACCCTATAGGACAGAATATGACCCATAGGGTTTCCAAGGAGTGCCTGGTAGATTCAAACTGCTGACCTTTGGGTTAGCAGCCAAACTCTTAACCACTACGCTACCAGGGTTTCCAGTCTGGTGTTAGAAGTGCTCATTTTAGGCACCTACTGCTGTCTTAGGATTCATTCTCTGATCTTGGGGTTCGATTCTCCTGTACCAATGTACTTCTGACCTTTACGTTTGGTAGAGCATTCTTTTGAACTGAAAATTCAGCAGCCAAATAGAGGACAAGAATTTCTGCTTTTTCTGGGCTATAGTGTAAAACTGTTAACTAAAAGTACATGCTTTGAAATCACAAGAGTAAGTTTTCATCAATCTCTACCATTTACCATTATTTACTTGGGCAATTTACTTTCCCTCACTCAGCTTCTGTTTTCTCATCTGTAAGGTACAGATAACCATAGCTACCACATATAGTTATTGTGAGTATTCAGTATGATCATGGTTGTCAAGTTCATAACACAGTGGCTATAACTTACACATTCTTGCTCTTTTTCATCAATGTTAAACCAAAGATCCAGTTTGTTTAATCTTGTTCTTGATTATCTTCCCACTTTCATCATGTTACTAAATACTAAATTTTGAAATTAGACTACATTTTAATCAAAGGAGATGACACATTTTGTACACATATCTATTTGGATCATGTTAGATCACAAGAAGAACATAATTAGAGATATTTGGTGTGGATTCCAAGGAATAGAAAAAGGCATGAATAGACATGGAAACAAAAATGAACTTTGCCTATCTCTCAAATTTGCCCATATTTGCTTGCTTCTTCATTTTTTCAAGAGCAAGATACTTTGTGCATTAATGTTTTTGATAATAGGAGAACTGTGAATGGTATGAATTTAATGGAGGAAAGATTACAGGCTGATTTATTTATTTTCAAATCTTGACAGAGGGCTTTTATTACAATGAATGTAATGAACTGAATGTTTGCAAGTGGAGAGTAAGAGGTCAAAAATTCCTAATTATGGCCTAACCGGTGTTCCTCCTCTTTCTATTCCAAATGGGCAAGAGAGTAGAATTTTCTGAAACATCTTGGCTTTTTAAATAAAGTACTTGGGGTTTTAGACATAGAGGAGTGGAACAATAGGACAAGTTAAAGAAAGAGAAGATCCCTTGATACCTACTCTTTGGTGGTTCAATAAAAAACACTGATGACTTTGGGGAAGCTATGGAAATGCAGGACCTAAAACCAAAAATACATGGGAGTGGGAGGCCCTAGGTAAAAAAGGACTCTTTGTGAATAAAGCAAGAGAAGTTTGAATTCTTAGTTTTTTTTCAATTAAAAATTTAAATAACAAACCAGAGTCTTTCTGTATCTTTTCTTAGCTTCCATACCGTGAAGGATTATATCAAAATGAGGTTCTTTTTGTACTACTTTTTTGAATGGAGTTTCCTTAATATTAAATCCTAAGAGCTCTCTTTCTCTTTCTATATATCTCTATCACGATTTTGATCTCTACCTACATATATGCATTTATGTGTGTGTATGAATATATATACATAAAAAAACCAAAACAAACCCAGTGCCATCAAGTCGATTCCGACTCATAGTGACTCCTATAGGACAGAGTAGAACAGCCCCATAGAGTTTCCAAGGAGCACCTGGCAGATTCGAACTGCTGACCCTTTGGTTAGCAGCCATAGCACTTAATCACTACGCCACCAGGGTTTCTGAATACACACACACACACACACATATATATATATATACATATGTATATATATACGCTGAAATCTCTAGATGATTTCTGTCACTGTCTATTTTTGCAGGGACTCTTGAGACTGAGAATAAAGAAATAGACGGAAAGCTACTATTAGATAAATGAGCTATGGATTCTGCTTATTTGTATTTAAGAAACAGTAGGGATAATTGCGGTTTTTCATTTGATATCTTTCAAATGATGAAGTCTTAATGGAAGGATAAATAATCTGCATGAATCAAGAAAATGGCTCCTGAGTGTTAATATTGTTCTTTTTGTCTTTGGCTTTTGTGTGATTAGCCATTTTTAATTTTAAAAAAGCTACCTCGGAAGACAAATGTAATAATGTCTTGAACCCCTAGGCAGAAAATCACCATATAATTACATCTTTAAAATATTATTACCAGAGTTCTATCCTGAAATTTTTGTTACTTACAGGGAAATCTTTTTGTAGGTGAATCCCCCTGGCTATGCAGAGTCTTCCTTTTCTGTCCAGAAGTGTTTTAAATAAAGCTTAAAATGATTTCTTAGTAAAGCAGAATGTCTCCCTTTGGGAAGCAGCAGGATTAGGGGTACTTGACCTTTCTGAGTCAGGTATGCAGAAATTGCCAATAAAGATCTTAAAGGAAAGGAAAGTGAACCAATTGGAAATTCTGTCTCTTAAAGCCGTGGATACCTTTGCTCACCAATTTGCTCCGATTTACATGGTTAAATTCTGGGATCTAAAATGAAGATAATATCTTGTTGAAACTCATGTATTTAGGAATAACATCCAGATGACAGTTGTGGTTTTTAGGAGATTAGGCTGCTAGTTCTTTAAACATTTTAATCATCTATTCAATAAATACTCACTGAAAGTTACCACTTACTAGGCTCTGTACTTCTTACTCAGGACACAATGGTAAGTAAAACCTGGAGCTTGTGGCCTTGTGGCAAGACAGGCAGATGTAATAATATTTTAGTTTCCAGCCATGAAAGCAAGTATTTTGAGAGCATACAGCAGGGGTCCTAACTTTTTTGGAGCCATGGCAGTAGTTAGGAAAGGATTGCCTGAAGAATATACATATGAATAAATCAATATTACCATTTTTAGTATAAGGATCTTGCCATCTAATAATGTTTTTCTTTGCTTCAAACGTACATTCTCAGTAGGTTAAATAATAAGTACAATGTCAGGACCAGAGGAACCATGTACATTTGAACTGTCCAATCCCCTTTCTAGTTTGCTGAAGAATTAAATGCTTTGTGGTTTGAGATCAAAAAGTATTATTATACTTGGCTCAATGGCCAGGGATTAAACTTTAAGTCCTAAGGAATGTCACTGGGATTAGTTAGACTAAATCATGTCTTATTCTCCCTGTTTTTATGGGTGGGTCTTAGGAAAAACTACTTTGATATAATTTTTATCTACTGACTAAAAATGGGAAGTCAATAAGGAACTATTTTTCAAGCAATTATATGGAACTCTGTCCACATAAAAATAAAACAGAAGTAGTTTCAACGTTCTTATTTGCAGCTTTAGAATGTAGCCCAAAGGCTGTGTTTATAGAGACAGATCCTTCACTGCCTAAAAATGCCTCTAGAGTGGACTGTTTCACTTATCCTTCTGGGAAAAGCTTCCATTGCCACTAGCCCAGACTCTACCCGTTCTACAAACAGTGGTGTTTATTCCCCATATCTGTCATTCAAACGTCTTTCATGAGTTCTCTTTTCTATTTTTAAAGCACAGGCCACGTGAAGGATGCTATATAAAGTCGAATTCATTTTTAAAACCTCTGATGGCATCTTCATCCTATAACTGCTATTTGAATTTTGTAGCCATAACACAAAGAACAGCAATCAACGGCAGAATGCAAGATGAGATTGGAATTGCTGTGTCTGATCACCCAATCAAACACTGCCTCTTTAGTGGAACTCGTGCTCTCCCTTATGACTGTCCATTTACAGAAACAGCAAATAACTTTTTAATACCAATGTATGGTCAGTGTGACATAATATTGCTTCCTTCTCACTCCAGAGTTGAATCAGAAGCCCAAAGAGGTCAATGCTTGAGCTGAAAAAGAACATTTCTGTACAAGTTAAAATGGCAGACCCATTAAAGTTGTGTTGGAGGAAACTTTAAAAAATGGTAATAACCTACTGATTGTTTTACATTCTTACTGGATTTATAAACTATGTTTATATTTACAGTTAAACATTAATAGTGAACAAAATCATATAGCTATTATTAATATATTTTCATTAGAGGCTCTTAAATAGCTCCCCATTTTTTTGTAGTGTAGGCTATTGAGGTCTAAAGCTACCCAACTGTTTAACTTGCCTGTCAAGTCTATGTACTTTCCACAGTGAGGAAACCAGGATTAAGTGATTTGCACAAGGTCATAAGCAAGGTAGCAGTAAGTCAGAGTGTAATTCAGCCAGCTCTCTTTGGGCAGTTTGGTCAGCATGATCTGCTATCTCCCTGAGTTAGATAAGGTCATATCTTTGGCTGTAAAAGCGTTATAGTCACAGAACAACAGAACACTTTGATGACCCTCCAAAGGTAAAAAAATAATCTCATTAAGAACAGTTAGGAATATTAAGGTAATCCTTTTGATCTTAATCTTTTAGTGTTATGCAGTGTAATTCTTTCTCCAACTCAACCATTCATTAATTTATTCAATGAATATTTTATTAAGCGATATGATGTGCCAGACACTGTGCTTGGCTCTGGTTATATTTGTAGATTTGTATTAAAAAAGTCTTACAAAGATATATAATATATACATACATATATCATTATATATATAACATATTGTACATATTAGAAAAAGGAACAATAGAATTTTGATGAACAGTCTTCAAACCAGTTCATCTTGGTTCAAGAACTTAAGGATTTCAAGATTGCCTGTCTTACTTTGTCTTCTCTGTCCATAGCACATGCCCCTCCTATTCTAAAACTTCCTATTCTACAACTGAGTGTTATCCTCAGATACTATAACAGAGATTTTTGTGCATTTGCTCTAGATGAAATAGTATTACTTGGGGAACCAAAGTGAATGGGCAAGAGAGTGGGAAAAGGGAATAAGAAGGCAATAAAATCCATTGCCATTGAGTTGATTCTGACTCATAGTGACCCTACAGGACACAGTAGAAATGCCCCATAGGGTTTCCCGGGAGTGGCTGGTGAATTTGAACTGCTGACCTTCTGGTTAGCAGCCCAGATCTTAACCACTGTGCTACAAGGGCTCCAAAAAGGCAATATTGTTGTTGTTGTTAGCTGCCATCAAGTCAGTTCTGACTCATAGTGAACCTATGTACAACAGAAAGAAACACTGCCCGGTTCTGCACCATGCTCACAATCATTGTTAAGCTTGAGCCCATTGTTGCAACCACTGTGTCAATCCTTCTTACTGACGGCCTTCCTCTATTTCACTGACCCTATGCTTTACCAAGCATGATATTCTTCTCCAGGAACTGATCCCTCCGGGCAACATGTCCAAATTATATGAGACGTAGTCTTGTCATCCTTGTTTCTAAGAAGATTTCTGGTTATACTTCTTCCAAGACAGGTTTGTTCTTCTTTTGGCAGTCCATGGTATATTCAGTATTCTTCACCGACACCACAATTCAAAGGCATCAGTTCTTCTTCAGTCTTCCTTATCCATCATCCAGCTTTCCCATGCACATGATGCAATTAAAAATTACATGGCTTGGGTCAGGCATACTTTAGTCTTCAAGCTGACATCCTTGCTTTTCAACACTTTAAAGAGGTCCTTTGCAGCAGATTTGTTCAATGCAATGCCTCTTTTAATTTCTTGACTGCTGCTTCTGTGTTGATTGTGGATCCAAGTAAAATGAAATCCTTGACACCTTCAATCTTTTCTCCATTTATCATGATGTTGCTTATTGGTCCAGTTGTGAGGATTTTTGTTTTATAAAAATATTACAAGAAGGCAATAGTCTGCTTCAATTTTGGGTTTTTCTTAAACTTGTAACAAGATCAGCTATCATTTTGGTGGGTAGCTCTCCTTCTGATTGGAGATAAAACTCATAATCCTGAGCTGTGCTTATTTAGTACCTTTCTGCCATTTAACTGCTCATCTCAAATATAGACTACATCCCACCCCTGACTATACCATTTCCTTCCCTTGTAACTCACCGCCTTGATGTTTTAGTAAATGCCAGTTGCTTCAGACTTGTTTCTTAAGCTGCCTGGCCTCTGTATCACTTCCATTTCTGGAATTTCACATAGGAAAAGCTCAGGTACTTGTTCTGTGGTTCTTTTTTTTTTTTTTTTTCTGGCTGGAGTTGTGTGAATAATGAGAAATCATATTATAGTCTGTTGGAACTTAGAAACGTTAGATTCAGTGTCCAGTGCAGTCTACTTCTAAAGACTCTGAGAAGTAATTCATCTTCCAAAATTTCTTTTAGAAAACAATTCGGTACTTAGTTGTTTGCACTTATGATTTTATGTAGCCCACCAAATAATGCGTTTGTCTCTTTGGTGTTTATATCTGTCAAGTATTTGTAGCCAGGTAATATATACCTTTGCTTGGTTACTGTTTGGCCAATATTTCAATTTTATCTCGTCTGTTTTTTCCTCATAAAAAGCCTTAATTATTATTTCTGCTCATCTTTCAAATTGTTTCTTATTTGTTCCTTATTTTCCTCAGAATGAACATAGTTTCCAGCAATGAGTTCATCAGAATCACAGAGAGTAGGGAGAAATTTTCTCTTAACCAATTTATTTCAACCCAGTTGTTTACTGGAAATCATGTATGTTTTGTCTTGAAATCCATACACTGAACATATTAAAGTCATGAGTCATACCCCCCACTGACATTAATGTACTTCACTGCAAGCTTGTGAAGCCATTTCAAACATATGCATAAATTCAGATGTTGTGATATAACAGCTTGGGGAATTAGGCAGCCTTTTTCATTCTATTCTTTAAATAATAAGAAAAAGATAAAATGATTTTATCATTGAAAAGCACCCTCTGGTCCAAATCCCTTATAAGAATACTTAATTTTATTTCATAATGTGGAGGAACCTGGAAGGCATTATACTGAGTGAAATTAGTCAGACTCAAAAGGACAAATACTGTATAAGACCACCATTATAAGATCTTGAGAAATAGTTTAAACTGAGAAGGGGGAGGGAGGGAGGGTAGGAGAGGGTTCTTTACTGATTAGATAGTAGATAAGAACAACTTTAGGTGAAGGGAAGGACAACATTCAATACAGGGGAGGTAAGCACAACTGGACTGGACCAAAAGCAAAGAAGTTCCCTGAATAAACTGAATACTTCGAAGGTCAGCAGAGCAAGGGTGGGGGTTTGGGGACTATGGCTTCAGGGGACATCTAAGTCAATTGGCAAAATAAATTCTATTAAGAAAACATTCTGCATCCCACTAAGAAGTGTGGCATCTGGGGCCTTAAATGCTAACAAGCGGCCATCTAAGACACATCAATTGGTCTCAACCCACCTGGATCAAAGCAGAATGAAAAACAACAAGGCCACAAGGTAATTATGAGCCCAAGAGACAGAAAGGGGCACATGAACTAGAGACTACATCATCCTGAGACCAGAAGAACTAGACGGTGCCCAGCCACAACCGATGACTGCCCTGACAGGGACCACAACAGAGAACCCTTGAGGGGGCAGGAGAACAGTGGGATGCAGACCCCAAATTCTCATGACGAAGACCAGACTTAATGGTCTGACTGAGACTAGAAGAATCCCGGTGATCATGGTCCCCAAACCTTCTGTTGGCCCAGGACAGGAACCATATCCGAAGCCAACTCAGTAGACGTGGATTGGACTGGACAATGGGTTGGAGAGAGATGCTGATGAAGAGTGAGCTACTTGCATCAGGTGGACACTTGAGACTGTGTTGGCATCTCCTGTCTGGAGGGGGGATGGGAGGGTAGAGGGGGTTGGAAACTGGCAAAAGGGTCACGAAAGGAGAGACTGGAAGGAGAGAGCGGGCTGACTCATTAGAGGGAGAGTAAGTGGGAGTATGTAGTAAGGTGTATATAAGTTTATACGTGACAGACTGACTTGATTTGTAAACTTTCACTTAAAGCACAATAAAAATTATTTTAAAAAAAGAATAGTTAATTTTCTTAACTTATAAAATATTCACCTGATTTCTTTTATAGATTATTATTTTCTCAATGAAATGTAGCATTTCAATGAAAATTTGGCTGAAAATATACAATCAGGAAAGCTGAGGTATAGAATAGTAGTCTGATTTAGTAAAGATAGGGAATCATCAAGCAGAGTAAAGTTTTTCAGTATTTGAGTTTTTGATTAAAATCTAATAATAAGTATTATTGAAAGTGTGCTAGGTCAGAAAAGGAGCCCTGGTGGCAAAGTGGTTAAGAGCTCAGGCTGCTGACCAAAAACTTGGCAGTTGCAATCCACTAGCCACTCCTTGGAAACCCTATGGGGCAGTTCTATTCAGTCCTATAGGGTTGCTATGAGTCAGAATCTGCTCGATGGCAGGCAACAACAACAAGGTCAGAAGAACACATCCTGTTTTAAATGCATGGTGAATTTGTGCTTCTGTTTTGTCATTCAAGTTGGAAATGAGAATTATTCTACATTCCATGCCTACATTTTATGTCTTTCTTTAATGAGAAAGAAAAAAAAGATTTTTTGAATAGTCTTTCATTTAATTTTTTAAAATACAATTATATTGACACTATATGGTACCTTTATAAAGAAAATGCCTTTATTTATTAAAATAAAAAGTTTGCAAACTTGCAACTAGTAGGTGAAATCCAAAAGCCTAGGATTTTAGAGAGCCATAGAAGAAGGAAAAAGACCACCACAGACACATATAAAATTGTTAGAAGTTAAACTTACAGTTGTCTACAGTGTTATTTCTCACAAGCAAAACTTAAGCAAAATACATGTATTCCAGCAAAACATTTCAATTGAAATCATCCTTTCCAAGTTCATTTGCATTTGAATAGTTTTATTCCCTTTATCCTCTCAAAAAGTATTACATTAAATATTAATGCAACATTTTGCTCCTGTTATTGTTCACTTCCACTTCTCCTAACTAACTCCTCAGCCTATACAAGAAAAGATGTAGTTGAGAAATGATGTTTAGAGACACAATATAGCCAATCTCAAGTTACCATTTTAGCTCCAAAACACTGTTTGTTGTATTATGCTGGTAACTCAAAAGACTGACACTATTCACATGAAGTTATCACCAATATGCTTCTTTGCTTACCATAGCAAGCTTCTTTTCTATTATTTCTTTCAAGTATACAGTTGCCAGAATGAGTAGTAATTATACTACAAAATAGAAAACATTAGTATAGAAGCACTTTTGCTTCTTTTTCTGGTGAATACAGAAAGTATAATAGAAATAAGCTTTCTAATCAAATTCGCCTTCCTTACAGAACAGGGCATTAGTTATTTGAGCTATTTCAATAATAAAAGCCTCAAGTGCAAAATCTTTGCAGGCTAATAACAACAAAAATAATTACAGCAACTAGCAGTTTAGAATGCTAAATTTTTCTTTATCAACCACTTTCACATACAATATTTTATTTGATGCTTATATTGGCTAAAAAAATCAGCAATGGATTTCACCAGACTTGGAGAGCTGAACAGCTCCATTGAAGTCTTGCCTCATATAATGAAAAGACTATGATACATGATATCATTTGGCTCCCATTTCTGCCTGCATTAGCAGTATTACTCTTGACAGTTTTATTTTTTTAATCCCTTTAAGCCTCAGTTTCCACATTGTTGTGCAACTATATCAAAAAATCATTGTGTGGATTAAAGTGATAACAAAATTGTCTATTTTCCTGTTCAGCATATAGTAGACTTTCAATTAATAGAGACTGAATATTCACCAGTTTGTCTTTTTTCCCGAAGTTATTTATTCAAGAACACACCTTTTACCCAGGAATGAGGTAGTACAGGATATGGCATTTTCCCTTCAATGAATTTTTATTAATTAAGTGCCTACTGTGTGCCAATTCCCCCATGTGTCAGCTTGTTGTACTGTCGAGGCTTGCCTGTTGCTCTGATACTGGGAGCTATGCCACTGGTATTCAAGTCACCCATGACAGACAAGTTTCAGCTGAGCTTCCAGGCTAAGACAGGCTAGGAAGAAAGAGCTGGCAGTCTACTTCTGAAAAGAGTTAGCCAGTGGAAAACCTTATGAATACCAGCAGAATATTGTCTGATATAGTGCCGGCAGATGAGTCCCTCAGATTGGAAGGCACTCAAAAGAGGACTGGGGAAGACCTGCCTCCTCAAAGTAGAGTTGAACTTAATGACGTGGATGAATTCAAGCTTTTGGGCCCATCATTTGCTGATGTGACATAACTCAAAAGGAGAAGAAACAGCTGCTAACATCCATTAATAATCAGAAAATGAAATGTACAAAGTATGAATCTAGGAAAATTGGAAATCTTCAAAAATGAAATGGAATGCATAAACATTGATATCCTAGGCATTAGTGAGCTGAAATGGATTGGTATTGGCCATTTTGAATTGGACAATCATGTGGTCTACTATGCCAAGAATGACAGCTTGAAGAGGAATGGCATTGCATTGATTGTCAAAAAGAGCATTTCAAGAGCCATCCCAAAGTACAATGCTGTCAGTGATAATATCCATATGCCTACAAGGAAGACCAGTTATTCAAATTTATGCACCAACCAATAAGGCCAAAGAGGAAGAAATTGAAGATTTTTACCATCTGCAGTCTGAAATTGATTGAACATGCAGTCAGGATGCATTAACAACTACTGGTGACTGGAATGTGAAAGTTGGAAACAAAGAAGTTCAGTAGTTAGAAAATATGGCCTTGGTGATAGAAACAATGCCTGAGATCACATGATAGAATTTTGCAAGACCAATGACTTCTTCATTCCAAATAACCTTTTTTCACCAACATAAATGGTAACTGTACACGTGGACCACACCAGATGGAATACACAGGAATTAAATCAACTACGTCTGTGGAAAGAGGTGATGGAAAAGCTCAATATCATCGGTCAGAACAAGGCCAGGGGCTGACTGCGGAACAGACCATTCATTAATTGCTCGTATGCAAGTTCAAGTTGAAAGTGAAAAAAATTAAAACAAGTCCATGAGAGCCAAAGCATGACCTTGAGTATATCCCACCTGAATTTAGAGACCATCTCAAGAACAGATTTGATGTGTTGAATGCTAATGACCTAAGAGCAGACGAGTTGTGGAAAGACATCAATGTAATCATACATAAAGAAAGCAAGAGGTCATTAAAAAGACAGGAAAGAAAGAAAAGACCAAAATGGATGTCAGAAGAGACTCTGAAACTTTATCTTGAACATTGAGTAGCTAAAGCAAAAGGAAGAAACAACGAAGTAAAAGAGTTGAACAGAAGATTTCAAAAAGCAGCTCGAGATAACAAAGCATTATAATGACATGTGAAAAGACCTGGAGATGGAAAACAAAAAGGAAAGAACACGCTCTGCACTCCTCAAGCTGACAGAACTGAAGAAAAACTTCAAGCATCCAGTTGCAATACTGAAGGGATCCTACAGGGACAATATTAAATGACGCAGGAAGCATCAAAAGAAGATGGAAGGAATACACAGAGTCACTATACCAAAAAGAATTGGTTGACATTCAGCCACTTCAAGAGGTACCATATGAGCAGGAACCACTGGTACTGATGGAAGAAGTCCAAACTGCACAGAAGGCATTGGCAAAAAAACAAGGCTCCATGAATTGACAGAACACCAAGGAAGATTTTTCAACAAATGGGTGCAGCACTGGAGGTACTCACTCATTTATGCCAAGAAATTTGGAAGACAGCTATCTGGCCAACCGACTGGAAGAGATCTATATTTATGCCTATTCCTAAGAAAGGTGACCCTACTGAATACAGAAGTTATTGAATAATATCATTAATATCACAGGCAAGTAAAGTTTTGCTGAAAATTGTTCAAAATTGGCTGCAGCAGTATACTGACGGGGAACTGCCAGAAATTCAAACCGGATTCAGAAGAGGACGTGGAAGCAGGGATATCATTGCTGATGTCAGATGGATCCTGGCTGAAAGCAGAGAATACCAGAAGGATGTTTACCTGTGTTTTATTGACTATGCAAAGTCTTTCGACTGTGTGGATCTTAAGGAGTTATGGATAACATTGCAAAGAATGGGAATTCCAGAACACCTAATTGTGCTCATGAGGAACCTGTGCATAGATCAAAAGGCAGTCTTTAGAACAGAACCAGGGAATACTGCATGGTTTAAAGTCAGGAAAGGTGTGTGTCAGGGTTGTATCCTTTCACCACACCTATTCAATCTGTATACTGAGGAAATAATCTGAGAAGCTAGACTATATGAAGAACGGGGAATCAGGATTGGAGGAAGACTCATTAACAACCTGCGTTATGCAGATGACACAACCTTGCTTGCTGAAAGTGAAGAGGATTTGAAGCACTTACCGATGAAGATAAAGACCACAGCCTTCAGTAGGAATTACTCCTCAACATAGAGAAAACAAAAATCCTCACAACCGGACCAATAAGCAACATCATGATAAACAAAGAAAGTTGACGAGGATTTCATTTTACTTGGATCCGCAATCAACATTCGTGGAAACAGCAGTAAAGAAATCAAAAGATGTATTGCACTGGGCAAATCTGCTGTAAAAAAAACTCTTTAAAGTGTTGAAAAGCAAAGATGTCACCTTGAAGACTAAGGTGTGCCTGACCCAAGCCATGGTGTTTTCAATCACCTCCTATGTATGTGAAAGCTGGACGATGAATAAGAAAGACTGAAGAAGAGTTGATGCCTTTGAAATGTAGTGTTGGAGAAGAATATTGAACATACCACAGACTGCCAGAAGAAAGAACAAATCTGTCTTGGATGAAGTACAACCAGAATGCTCCTTAGAAGCAAGGATGGCGAGACTACGTCTCACGTACTTTGGAAATGTTATCAGGAGGAATCAGTCCCTGGAGAAGGACATCATGCTTGGTAAAGTAGAGGATCATCAGAAATGAGGAAGACCCTCAATGAGGTGGACTCACACAGTGGTAGCAACAATGGGCCTAAGCATAACAAGGATTGTGAGGATGGTGCAGGATCAGGCAGTGTTTCATTCTGTTGCACATGGGGTCACTGTGAGTGGGAACCAACTCGATGGCACGTAACAACAACAATAATGTGCCAGCTAGTGGTCTAGTCACTGCTGAGTAAAATAAAATAGAATACGGCCACTGCAGCCAAGGAATTTTCATTCTAGTGGATGAGAGATTCACATAATCAGGTAATTTTAGTAAGATATGATAAAGCATTATTATTCATTGAATACTGTTTGAACACAAAGGAGAGGATTTTAATTCACGTTGCAAGTTAGGAAAAGTTTCCTGGAGAGCATAGCACCTAGGTTGGGTCCCGAAGAAGGAATATAGTTACTCCAGGCAAATAAAGGAGAGAAGACCTAATTTCTTATATGTCAGTTCTAAAACATAGTCTGAAAGAAGGAAGGTGAATAAAAGGAATTAGCCCTGCTGGGTCTGACATATAAATCTCTATTATTTTTGGCTGAAAATCTGTGTAGTTAATATTGCAACCTGGAAAAATATTTCCTTTCCTCGTTATGGATTTAGTCCTTTCTGTCTCCATGAATTATTGTTTGTGGAAGTGTGTGTATGAATGCATCTTTGATCCAATAATCATAACCCAGAAGCACATGAATAATGAAGAGGAATTTTCCTACCTCAATCTTGATGGGTTCTGGAGTAGCCAAGCCTATTCAGGAATTCAGGGCTACAGGCCCTACCCCAGCTTCCTACTCTTCACACTTAGTCATATGCACAGGCACACAAACAGTATATGCCATTCTAAAAAACTTGATGCTTAGAACATTTACTGCTTTATGTTCTTAGATTGGAAGGATTGAATTGGTTGGTGTTGGATTGGTTCCTATGGATATTGTGATACTTCCTTCCAGGTCCCCAGTCAAGGAAGGCCTTGTTTCCCCAGCTTCTGGGGGAGCTGTCAGAAGACCGTCACTTCAGGGATGGTCAGTTCAGACAGCCAACTTGCTAAAAGTTGTTCCTTTCCCCAGAAGGCCCACCTCCAATGGCTGATTGACACAGTAATATCAAGTATGATGTAAAAGCATGATGTATGAGCATAAAGGAATATATCTTGGTTCAATTCGGGATTACATTAGAAGGCCAATCTAGCTCCATAGCTTCCTGTGGGGTTGGCCAAAGCTGTGGGGACTGCTTCACAGCTTGACTTCTCCCTCTGTCCCTCCTGCACCCCTTCCTGCACCCCAGGTGCAGATGCTGATTTCTAACAGCACCTCTTAATAAATGCCCTGTGCACTGAACACCCTCTCTGTGTCTGCTTTCCAGGGAACCCAACCCACAAGAATCCCATATTAAGACCAAACCATGTGATGAGAGAGAAATGAATTTCTGAAGAAGGGTAAAAGCCTTCTCACTAAGTTGAGTTTTTTTTTTTTTTTTCTTTTGGAGTTCAAAGAACTTATTGGCCTCAAGGCAGGAGAAAAAGGCCGGGGAATAATCTAACTTTATTCTTTGTTTAATTTCCTTGGACTACCGTCACAGCCATATTTAGCTTAAAATTGTGTGTGTTTTACCTTCTGTAACCCCCATGTTTTGGTAACATCTCTTATACCTACCTAGCCATTGAGGGTGACTTCACCACTAATGAGAAAATAGGATGATAAAAGTGTAGCCTTTTTGATCATTGGTGTAATAATAGCAAGCCACATTAAAGGGGATATAGTCCCTGAGTTTCAGTTGTTGGTCAACAGCAAATCAAGTGCTGTGCTGTAGTGAAGCTGGGAGTGATAAAAACCAAAACCAGACCCATTACCATGGAGTCGATTCTGACTCATACTGACCCTGTAGGACAGAGCAGAACTGCTCCATAGGATCTCCAAGGCTGTAATCTTTATGGAAGCAGACTGTCACATCTTTCTCCTACAAAGCGACTTTTTGCTTAGCCGCTAAGTGCTTAACCGCTGATCCACTAAGGCAAGAACAAATCACATAACCCAGAGATGTAGCAGTCAGGTGGGTGAGTCAAGAGTGGAGAGGAACAGATTTTCTCTGTTCCAAGTTGAAATGTAAAACTATCACTTCAGGTAAATGAGTTATTATGCTATATAAAATCATTAACTGTAACTCGTTTAAATGTCAGAAGGGGTAAGTAAAAAATAATCATTGTAAATTTACAATATTTTTTTAGTCTTTTTACAAGTATTAAAAAAATAGGAGTGTGTGTGTGTGTGTGTATTCCTATGTATATATTGGAAGCCCTGGTGGCATAATGGTTAAATGCTACAGCTGCTAACCAAAAGGTTGGCAATTTGAATGCACCAGGCACCCCTTGGAAACTCTATGGGGCAGTTCTACTCTGTCCTATAGGGTTGCTATGAGTTGGAATGGACTCAATAGCAACAAGTTTTTGGTTTGTGTATATGTTCCCGTATATATATTCCTACATGTATGTCTTAGTTTCCTAGGACTGCTATAACAAAATACCGCAAAGTGGGTGGCTTTAAAGGATTTATTTTCTCACAGTTTTGGAAGGTAGAAATCCAAATTCAGGGCATTGGCAGGTCTATGCTCTCTCTCCCTGTTGGCTCTAAGGCAAGACTCTTCCTGTCTTTCTCAGCTTCTGTAGCCCCAGGTGTCTCTTGGCTTGGAGATGAGTTCTCACATGGTGCCTTCCCCCCATGCGACCCTCTTTCTATGTCTGTTCTTCCCTTTTATAAGACACAAGTCAGAGGGGAATAGAACTAGGACCCACCTACTCCAATATGACTTACCTGATAATATCATTAAAGACCCTATATCCAAACAAGGTCACAGTCTTAGGTACAGAGTTTAGGACTTCAACATATCTTTTTGGGGGACAGAATTCAAACTATAACAACATCAGAATGCTAGTCTCTACTTTTGTGAAAGAGAATCTTGCCATTTCTGCCAAAATTAGAGAAGTCTCGCTGTACTTTTTTCTCCATGCCAACTTTTCCTCACCTATAGCTGCTATTTATGACAAAAGAGTAACACTTTTAGGGGAAAAACAAAATATTATATATTTTGATTATGTTGGATAAAATCTGTGTGCTTGTACAGAAGGGGAATTTATGATAGTTTATTGGATCATTCAACAAATAATTTATTGAGCATCAACTAAGTGCCAGTCACTGTACCCATGTTGGGGATGCAGCAATGGAGTTACATGAAAAAGTTCCTTATTGAGTTTAATTTTGTTACTAGTATAAACTCAGTGAGAAAATGTAGTTCATATTTCCACTTAAATAGTACTATTACATATTTTCGTCAGCAAGAAAAAATAATCTGATGGTCCCTGCAACGTTTTATTGATATGTTTATTTTGTTCTGACCATGACAACATTCAAGACGTTATTTTTTTTTAAGTGGTGCAAAATTAGCACGTCATTTTTTTTTTTTTTTTTTTACTTAACAGTATAGCTTTATTAGTTTTGGCCATCATTCTTTGGGAAAAGGCATCTTGTCTTCGTGTTGTCATCAGTACTGTTTCCACCTTCAACGTTATGCTTCTCAACTATCAGCGATATTCTGTGCAGGAAACTCTCTTGTTAATTTCCTATTAATAGTCTTTTTTCTGCCTAATCTACTGTATTCCAGTCATAGATGTGATATGAAACATGACCATCTTTTAAATTATACAATTTGACTGTTACTGGGATAAGTAAAAGGAGCCCTGGTGGTACAATGGTTAAGCACTCTGCTGTTAACCGAAAGGTCAGCAAATTCAAACCCACCAGCTGCTCCGCAGAACAAAAGACCTGGCGATCTGCTCCTGTAATCTCCCCTAAAATTACAGTTTAGGTAACAGTGTACCTTTAAACCAAATAAAATGTTTACAAACAGAAAACACAATATTTAATACTTTTTCAGATTTATTGACTATTTTAGTTGGGTTTAGGTTTGACGACACATGCCAGTTTGTATAATTGAATAAATACAGTAAAGAGAAGAAAAAAAAGATATTACTCTTAAACTGCTATACCATATTTTCAAGAAAAAGTAAAATTAAAGCTTTAAAATAAATGAACACCAAACCAGATGTTTCTGGACACCATATTGTGGAACCACCCCTTAAGAAGCCTACTATTGAGTAAGCAAAGAAGGATATACTAATAATTATCTATTTTTAAAAACATTGCACAAACCATATCTCGTGCACTTTTCCCACAGCATTTACTTCAGAATACTAATACGCTCAAAGAGAACAACATTCTAGAAGGTGATAATGGATAACTTAAAAAATGAAGAAATGCAAAACATTTACAGCTTATTTACTTTAACAGCAACTGTCTACGAAGTTGAACCTTTGTTTTCTTTTCTTTATGAAATATTATCCCTGAAAAATGTATGTCAAATTTAAAGCCATAATTAAAGACTTTTTTGCCATGTTTGTTAAAGTGTATTTTGTAAAAGTGACATCCAAATGGAGCTAACTTATAGTAATTTTAGATCGTGTTAGATTTATCTGCCATATGCTATTCTCTGGATAATCAACCTTTTTCTCCACTTGATTTTAAAATGAAGAGGGAAGCTGCAACAGACAGGTCTATAACCTCAGAAGAACTAAAAATGCTGACATACCCAATCCACATATTTGCATTACAGATACTAGACTAACAGACAATTGTATTTACAAGGCTTCTCTAAATGCTTAAATCTGTCTTGTGGACAAAAGGATTTTTAAGTTAATTCATTTTGTAGGGATAATAATTTAACCAAGTTAGCATTTTGTTGACAGAATTATGATGAAATTCATTTTGTCTACATAATTGATTGGACAGCTAGCAGAATGCATTTTCTCCTCAGAATGAAGAATGTGCAGAGGTTGTCAAATGGTATTTCCTCCTTGGTCTCAAATTATTCTGTCAACAAAACAAATACAAAATCATTTTGTCCACAACATTGTTGTAGTTGTTAATTATTGGAGAATAGAAAGCAAAGTCAAATTCTTTTCTGTTAAATATTGACAGAAAAATATTCTGTGAAATCATACCATCCACTAGCTAGATATTAGTCTCACAAATGGATTCTTCTAGAAGAAGCTTATATCTGGTCTGTGTAATGAGTTTGGTACATGCTTTGTTTTCTTCACATTCAATGCTACAAACATGAAAGACTTTGGCTAGAAGTTTGCATTGAATGGTTAGAGTGAGAAGCTATTGAGAGACAGTACAAAGAAGTCATGAATAGTTCATGATAGAAAATATTGAAAGCTACATAACAAGTTATCAACACTAAATGTAAATTTACATCGTTCTCCAGATGCACCTTTAATTGAATTAGATTATTGTGTCATAATCCACTGAGGCCTAGAGGCTTGATCGATGAAGATGAGTGGTGTAGCAGGGCGCTAATAATGAATCTGTGTCGTGCATTTCATGCTTCTCTGCATTTGCAAGTCACCTATTGGCACAAAAATCTGTGAATACCGAAAACAGATTCATTCAACATGGATCGCTGGAACATTCATTGTTTATGTTGTTAGGTGCCCTTGAGTCAGTTCTGACTCATAGTGACACTATGTACAACAGAAGGAAACATCGCCTGGTCCTGAGCCATCTTCACAGTAGTTCCTCTGCTTGAATTCATCATTGTAGCCACTGTGTCCATCCATCTCGTTAAAAGTCTTCTTCTGTTTCACTGACCTTCTACTTTACTAAGCGTAATGTCCTTCTCCAGGGGCTGGTCCCCTCCTGATTACATGCCAAAGGTATCCTTGCTTCTAAGGAGCATTCTGGAGGTACCTCTTCCAAGACACATTTGTTTGTTCTTCTGGCAGTTCATGGTATATTCAATATTCTTCACCAATACCATAAATTCAACGGCATCAATTCACCTTTGGTTTTCCTTATTCAAAGTCCAGTTTTCATGTGCATATGAGGTGACTGAATATATCACAGCTTGGGTCAGGTGCACCTTAGTTCTCAAAGTGACGTCTTTGCTTTTTAACACTTTAAAGAGGTCTTTTGAGGCAGATTTGCCCAATGCAATAAGTCACTTTATTCCTTGACTGCTGCTTCCACGGACATTGATTGTGAATCCAAGTAAAATTAAATCCTCGACCATTTCAATATTTTCTCTGTTTATCACGATGCTGCTTATTGGTCCAGTAGTGAGGAATTTTGTTTTCTTTATGTTGAGTTGTAATCCATACTGAGGGCTGTAGTCTTTGATCTTCATCAGTAAGTACTTCAAGTCCTCTTCACTTTCAACACACAAGGTTGTGTCATCCTGCATATTGCTGGGGGTTAACGAATCTTCATCCAATCCCGATGCCACACTCTTCTTCATATAGACCAGCTTCTTGGATTATTTGCTCAGCAGGCAGATTGAATAAGTATGGTGAAAGGATGCAACATTGATGCACACTTTTCCTGATTTGAAACCATGAAGAAACATCTTGTTCTGTTCAAAAGAATACCGCTTAGTCTATGTCCACGTTCTTCATGAGCACAATTAAGATTCTGGGATTCCCATTCTTCACAATGTTTCTCATAATTTGTTATAATCCACAGCTGAATGCCTTTACATGGTCGTTAAAACACAGCTAAACAGCATTCTGGTATTCTCTGCTTTCAGCAAGATCCACCTGACATCAAGAATGATATCCCTCTTTCCATGTCCTCTTCTAAATCAGGCTTGAATTTCTGGCAGTTACCTGTCAATGTACTGCTGCAGCCACTTTTGAATTATCTTCAACAAAATTTTACTTGCGTATGACATTGTTTGATAATTTCTGCTTTCTATTGGATTGCCTTTTCTGGAATGGGGACAAATATGGATCTCTTCCAGTTGGTTGGCCAGGTAGTTGTCTTCCCAATTTCTTGGCAGAGATGAGTGCATCTATTTGTACATTCATAGGACACATAATTTTTGGAGGTGCTCTTGCAGACAGTCTTCATTTTGAGGATGAACCTATTTATTTTGAATGTTAGGACAAGAAAACCAGATGGAATAAATTTTGTGAGAAGAAAACAGTTTTAAGATTGACCACTCAGAAAGTGAAATAAGGAGCATCCTATATTGAGTCTGTGGTTATTGAGATTTGTAGTCTTTTTTTTCCCCTTCATAAATATAACTTGGAAACTCTGGTGGCCAAAAGGTCGGCAGTTTAAATCCACCAGGTGCTGCTTGGAAAGCCTATGGGGCAGTCCTACTCTGTCCTATACTGTAGATATGAGTTGGAGTCGACTTGATGGCAGTGGGTTTGTTTTTTTGCAAATGTATCTTATGGAAGCATTACCTGTCAATTCTGGACTCCGTGAATTAGCTCTAAGAAGAAAGTTCATCTTAATAAAATATAATTTGGGTAGATGCATTATTCATTATAACTCCATAAACCCATTGCCATCGAGTCAATTCTGACTCATAGTGACTCTGTAGGACCTATAGGACAGAGCAGAACTGACCCCTAGGATTTCCAAGGCTGTAATCTTTATGGAAACAGACTGCTATATTTCTCCCTCAGAGTGGCTGGTGGGTTTGAACTGCCAACCTTTCAGTTAACAGCTGATCACTTGACCACTGTGCAACCAGGGCTATTATTCACTATAGCTCACTTTGAAGCTATCTAGATTACTTTACATCATTAAGTCGATAAGGCCAGATGTTAACTATTTTGAGATCTAGGATCACTTCTTCCTTTATTTAACACTTTGTGTTTATTCGTCTTAGTTATCTAGTGCTTCTATAACAGAAATACCACAAGTGGATGGCTTTAACAAATTGAAATTTATCCTCTTACAGTTTAGGAGGCTAGAAGTCTGAATTCCCGGCACCAGCTCTAGGGTAGGGCTTTGTTTCTCTGTGCGCTCTGGGGGAAGGTGCTTGTCTTCTTTCAACATCTCTGGGCCCGGCTTTACTTGGAGATCTCCATGTGTCTCAGCATCAATCTTCCCCTGGGTCTAGGAGGTTTTCATCACAGGAAATGCAGGTCCAAAGGATGTGCTCCTGGGTTTTCTTTCTTGGTAGTAGCAGGTCCCTGTCCCCTGAAGAAGCCCAGACTAGGTCATGCTCTTCCAACTGTCTCTCAGACCCTGGTACAGCAATCCCAACATTCAAGGGCCAGTGAAACAAATTTGGACAGAATCAGCCTGTGTAGAAAGTTGTTTTGGGGTAAACAACCAAATGTTACAAGCAACTACAGACCAATTGAAAGTGACTCACTTGGGGCAGTAATGAATACGTGAATTTTGAAAAATGACGTGCTTAGGACAGGACATATTCTAGTAATACTTTTTTATTTGAATGATCAGGATGCAAGAGTATTTCCTGACAACATATGGAAGCTGCATGGCCTTTTATGACGTAGCCTTGGAAATCACATAGTATAAGATTTGCCATACTCTAATGGTGGAATCAGTCACAAGTCTGCTCAAATTCAAGGAGGGAGGGAGTAGACCTGTCTCTCAGCGAGAGGAATGCCAAATCAGGAACTTCTGAAAGAGCACTTGAGGCAGTTACATTAGAAGATCATTTTACGAAGCAGATCCTTCTCCACATTTCCATGCTGTAGGGTATTTGCCCCTTCCTTATGGTTAAGTGGGTTTATTTCAACAAATGACTAAAGGTTTATTCTCTGAAAAAGAGTAAATGAGTTGTCCCCTTGCCTGGGAAACATAAGACAAATTTGAGAGCAAGTCATGGTAGGGAAAACCAGGAATTATGTAAATGTATATATACTGGATACTGCTATTCCCTAGCCCTCCTTCTTCACTTAACTCCTGGAATCCAGGGAACCAGTATTTCTCCTTTGTGTGAGAGATTTGAAGATTCTTTTCTGGAGAACCTGACCAACTCAGGTTTTGGCATCAGTGCTCACCAGATAAAGGGCTTATCTGAGGCATTGTACAGCAACGCAAACATCCATGAACCTGTCATGACCTTCTAATCAATTGTTCATCATCACTATTATCACCAGTAGCCAGGAAGTCAATTCCAACTCATGGTGTCCCATGTATGTCAGAGTAGAACTGTGCTCTATGGTATTTTCAATGACTTGTTTTTTTGGAAGTAGATCACCAGTCTTTAGAGGCTCCTCTGGGCAGACTCAAACCTCCAGCCTTTCAATTAACGTCTATCTATCTATCTGTCTGTCTCTCTGTCTATCCATCATCTATCTACCTTTACCAAAGCCTGTTGGAAAGTCCAAAGGGATTAATACATTATTATATATTCCAAGTTTCCTTTAAATGTTCCTCATCCTGTGGAATTCTTTGTAAAACAATGTACATATATATACACATACATAGTCCAAAGAATTGTTTTTACTCAGAATAGCAAATATAAGACTTTCCAAGATATAAGTTTTTATGGATAAGGCCAAAATTAATAATATATCTCATTCAGCATCTCTAACTGGATGCATTGTCAGACCCCAAGAGTTTTTAAAAGTCATTCATCTAACCGGTAGTTCCCAATGCAAATGCACATTTCTCGTGTTTATTTCATGTTGAGACACTGAAGAACAAACACTGGGTGTGAAATTTTTGCTTGGAGTCTGTACTTATTTTAAATTTTTGATATTTTATGTAACTTGTAATCACCAAGTACTTTTTGGTTGGACTCTTTAACATGCTTAACCAGTTCGCTAGTAATGATTAGAAGAGGAGGGAAAAATATAAGAGAAAGAAACATTCATGTGAAATAATAGTTTAATGGAGCAAAATGTCTCATGACCATTCTTTGTTTCACTTTTAGATAAAAACTGGTTTAATAATTTCAGAAATTGCAAAGTAAATATTGAGGATTTGACTCCTTTAGCTCTGATAATTGCTAGAAAACTCTAAACGATGTAAAGGATATCTTCAGTTATTCTTTCTACTAGCCATTCTTGTCACAAACCTGAAGGGGCTGTATAGAGATAGAGGGGCTGATTCAACGGGAAGAGGTTTGTTTCTTTTAAAGACGCTTGTCAGTTACAAGGACATCATTGTCTCTGAAGACAAAGACGTGAACTCTTACTACCCGGGACAACATATGAGGAATACTGCATTTCCAAAAAAGTGTCCCATAAAAATGACCCTGACATATTGTGCAATATGGAAACATACCAATGCAAGTCACTTATTTAAGCAACGGCAGCTCTGTTCTAAAGTGGTTGTAGGGCAATAAGAAAGGGTACACAAAAATAGAACCCTAATTAATCTGTAAGGGCGTAAGAGCTATATCTCATGACGGAAGTATTGAATAGCTTTTCTCTATGATTATTTTTAGTAAGAGAAAGGCATTTTGTATTAGATTTACCTTTTACTTCTAAAGAATACCACCATCCCTATCCTCTCTGTCATAATTACTCCCCTTGTTAACACCTCCTAATGAGGAAAAAGCAAATCAGTTGTGTCATTACACCTTGCTGCTAAATAGAAGCAACACAGCCATTAATGACTTTAACATATGTTCATGTTTTCCTGGCCACTGGGAACTTACGCATCTGTTTCTCCTCGAGGAGGCAAGATACATCTGTTAATAACATTATTCTGAATTTCTGTCTCGGAGTTGATATTCAGAACAAAATTTTCAGTTTCAACATTAAAGGTGAGGCAACTGAGAAATAAAGTGCCCATAAAACGATGAATGGCTCCAGAAACAAACTGTTCTCCTTTTCTACCCCAACCCGTACGCCTGTCTTTGTTACAAATTAGTCCACTAGGTGGCGATATAAATATGTAACACTTCAAATATAAAGTGACAGAATCTTTAAGTACAAAGCAGAGTTCATAATTTTAATAAAAACATACTATTAAGCACTAAATATTTTGACACTGACTTGGGCCCATAAATTTTAATCTTAAATCTGACAGTGCAGGTAATTACCAGGTAATTAGCTCAGTAATTAAACTCCTCCAATCCCACCCCCCCTCAAAAAAGTATTTTTAATCTTACTTGAACCATTTAGCTAATTATTTCAGTTGTCTATTTTTTCTTGTCAGTTCAGTCTCGCCTTGGTCAAATTACTTAACCTCTTCATATCTCATTTTTTGTCTAGTGATATTATGTGAAGAAGCACTAATAAAAATGATTATAAAACACTTTGCAAATTTTAACGCCAGAGAAACTACATTGCTTTGAAGTCACCATAAGCGTGACAAGTGTTCATACAAGTACATAATTAAGCTGTCCAAACTGCATTAGCTGTTGATGCCGTTTAACTAGGGCTGACTATTCTTTCAAACTGTGAGTATAAATTATAGTGGCCTCTATAACTCCAAAAAAAAAAAATTTTTTTTTTTTTTTTTTTACTATAACTCCCACAGACTTCGCCAGAAGAGGAGAACTGGAAATGGGTATTTAAGTTTGAGCATTTACGTGTAGTTTACCAACAGTAATGAAAACATCATCAGATTGAAATCTCTTCAATTTCTCCCTTTGACATAGAAGGAATGGTAACTCTGTCAATTGGTTTTTAAGAAAAATGTTGAATGACATTGCACATAATGACAAATCGATTGCATTACGGTTCAAAACGTAATCCTTTTTGTAACCTGAATATACCTGCCGTCACCACTCTGTGAGTATAACTGAAGTCACGTTAACATTTGTGCTTGAGTCTAGCTGACACCAAGCTCCTACCTGCTCACACAGAATTTTGTTACTCCACAAGCGTTACAGAGAATCCTCAAGACGTGACTTAAATGCATCCCAGACTAAGCCTGGTTACCACTCACTGTCTCTGGCAGCTACTCTGGATCTGGGAAGCTTGTAGCATCTTCTTTAGTGCCTCAAAGTGGCCACTTCAATGGGCCTGCTTTGCTTTTTCTCATCTATCACTACCCCTAGTCTACTAGGCATTGCCTACTTCAGGGAAGTATTTATCGAAGGATGTAAGGGCTGAGATAGTGAGCAATCATAAAATTAGCAACAGCAGGAAGCTGTCCTAAACTGGAGGGACAGGAAGGGAGTGAATGGTATGATCAGAACCCAGGAGCCAGGGCTACAGGTGCAAGCTGGAACCCTCAGAAGTCTGTCTCTCGGGGGCTGGGTTCACAGAACAGATGCAGCCACTGTCCAAGAAGCTGCCAGAAGCTGAGAGCAGATGCAGAAATACCCAAGCTTCTGTCTTCTTTTCCCTTAGATATTTCCCCAGGACCCCACATTTTTCTAAACCAGTAGAAACCAGCTAATATGGTAGCCTAGGAGGATGAGAATGTAGAATGCTGCAATACAGAGCACGGCAGACCCAGGGTGAAAAACGGGTCTGAGGGCAAATAGGTGCAGAACCTGGACCAGAAGACAGGTTGCTGTTCCCGTGATTACTGCTAGTCAAGCCAGGCTCTTCAGCTGCTGGCTCAGTCAGCACTGCTATGTGTCACCCTCTCTGTTCCCCGTGGTTTGAATCATACATCTTGCTTTTAAAACAGGGGTCAGTAAACTTTTTCTGTAAAGGACCTGACAGTAAATACTTTAGATTTTGCCAGCCATACTGGTCCTGTCACATGTACTCAGTTCTACTGTGGTAGCAAAAAATCACCCATAAACAATACCAAAATGAACAAGCAAGGCTGTATCCCAATGAAATTTTGTTTACAAAAACAGGGGATATGCTGGGTTTGTCCTGAGGGTCTTAATCTGCCTGCCTCTTCAAAAACGGCCACCCCTACTTGTTTAAAACCCAGGATGCTTCAACTCAAAATCAAGGGATCAATACTTCCTTCCTCTATGGTACACAGTTAAGAGAGTTTCATAGGAAGATTTCTTGACCTCAAAGTATTAGAAACATAATAGATGCAAGTCTTATTTCTCACCTTACTATGCAATAAGTGTCACATTTCTTTATTTTCCTTAAGTCAAATTATATCAGACTTTGGGTCAACATGCCAACAGCGTGGCAAGAATTTTAATATCAGTCATTTCGGGGGCTGCTTCCTAGAGTCATAGAAAAATCTAAATGTATCTAGTGCTGAGAAAATGAGAAAAAGGCCTTTAATCTTTGGGCTCTCGTGGTCAACGATGACATCCTTCCTCAATGCTCAAGCCAACAGACTGCCCTGAAGGCCAACAGCTGCACACAAACCACAAGATGGTTGGTGGAGAAGGCTTTTCTATCCAACTACTACACTGCACAAAGCACGGCTGCTTTTACAGTCCGTAGACCTTGTTGCTGAGTGTGGTTCCTTGCACTGTCATTCTTTCTTGGCAGGGGTGGGTTTGAAGGCCTTCCAGACTAGTCAAGTAAATGTAGCTCTATTTGCTAGAACTCAGTTGGTAGAAACCCCTGTTTACTCTTGTTGGGGGAGGTCCTTCCTTAGTTTTTGTTTACACCAGTTTTTCAGACCATGTAAAGGAGCCCTGATAGTGGAGGGGTTAAGCTCTGGGCTGCTAACCAATAGGTTGATGGTTCAAACCCACCAGCTGCTTTGAAGGAGAAAGATGTGGTGGTCTGTGTCCATAAAGATTACAGCCTTGGAAACCCTATGGGGCATTTCTACCGTGTTCTGTAGGGTAGCTATGAGTCAGAAATGCCTCGATGGCAACAGGTTCAGACTACCTGTCAAATCAGTGAATATGAATAGACTTGAGAGAAGGGTGCAGCTGTTAATTCCACACTTTGGGCCTATTTTTTTTACACCCAAGTAAAACATCTATTATATTTGATTTGATTTGTACAGATGTAGAGGGGCTGATTCAACAGAAAGAAGTTCTTATATCCATATGATAAGGTACTAAGAGTTCATGCCTTCTACCTATCTGATAACTGAAGAAACTGGGTATCCTATGTCTTATTTTCAGAATAGGTTTGTAAACCATCCTGTAGATATGTGTGATCCTAAGACTAAAAATAAATAATTTGGATTTTAGAGGACTTGTTCTGGAGATAGGGAAGCTAGTTTTAACTGAACGACTAGCTTGTTGGGGAAGAGCTCGATTTACTTGATCCTAATTCACCTATTTGCATCTGTTTGTTGACAAGCTGGGCTGGTTCTTTTAACAATAAGTGAAATGTAGGATTATATACTTAAATCTGCTGTAAAAGATCTCTTTAAATTGTTAAAAAGCAAAAATGTCACTTTGAGGACTAAGGTGTACCTGACCCAAGTCATGGTATTTTCAATCGTACGTGGGAAAGCTGGACAATGAATAAGGAAGACTGAAGAAGAACTGATGCTTTTGAATTATGGTGTTGGCGAAAAATATTGAATATACCATGGACTGCCTGAAGAACTAACAAATCTGTCTTGAAGGAAGTAGAGCCAGAATGCTCCTTAGAAGCAAGGATGGCGAGACCACGTTTCACGTATTTTGGACATGTTATCAGTAGGGGGAGTGGTCCCTGGAGAAGGACATCATGCTTGGTAAAGTAGAAGGTCAGGGAAAGAAAGAAAGATCCTCAATGAGATGGACTGACACAGTGGCTGCAACAATGGACTCAAGCACAGCAGTGATTGTGAGGAGGGTACAGGACTGGGCAGTGTTTTCTTCTGTTGTGGATAGGATTTCTATGAGTCTGAACCAACTCAATAGCCCCTAACAACAATGACAACAAGAGAAAGTATCCTATATTCGATATAGCTTGTTGGAGAAGCAGTAAAGAGTCTGGAGAAGGAGGGAAAGAAAAGTAGATCCATGACGTGGTCTGGTTGCACTTATACATTTGTTATAGAATTCTTTAAAGACTTAATATATATTTATTATAGATTGGTCATAGATTCTCTCAAGGAAAAAAACAAGTACCTAAGCAAGGAAAAAAACCCTCACTATAGTTATTTTGGCCCTTTGGACATTCTACAGGGAACAGAATTTCTAAACTGTTTGCAGAGACTTAGGTAACAGCTATGTTTGACATTGAAAATAGAGTCACATTAGAGCGTATATGCTAGCCTTGCGTAAGTTTGGTTGGTGTGACTCGATTTCCCTATTCAGACCTGCATATTCTGACAAAACCCATTTTCTGGGGAAGGTGATTCTATCTTGTAGGCGTGGTCAGCAGTCTCATGCCCAATGTGTTTACACCCCACTGAACAGAATCAGCTCTACTCTTGAATATGTCATGTTAAAAACTGAATGTGTAACCACACCACAAGTGTTTTCAGTAAGACAAAGTTTTTGAGAGCAAATCGAAAGGCAAGTATTTGTCCTGCTGTGTAATTGGTAAATGTAGAAAACATGGAAGTAGGAAAAGAAAGAAAGAAACAAACAAAAAATACAAACCCACTGTCTTCGAGTTGATTCTGACTCACACACAGTGACTCTATTAGAAAGGGTAGAACTACCTCATAGGGTTTCCAAGGCTGTTAATCTTTAAGGAAGCAGGCTGCCACATCTTTCTCCTGCAGAGTGGCTTGATGGGTTCAAACCACCAACTTTTTGGTTAGCAGCCTAACATTTAACCACTGTGCCACGAGGGCTCCTTGGAGGTAGGACAAGGGAGTATATAATAATACAAAATGGGACAGAAGCCAGGAAAGTAGAATTTATAAGGGCTCAATTCATGTGTTACATTGCATAAAATGAAATAGGAAAACTGTGAATAAGGCTGTAAATGCATGTCAGGATTTGGAAGAATTTTATTACCCACCAGAGTTATATTCATCTATATTTTGATACTCCCAGGTCCTTTTCAGAGTAGTATACACTTTAAATTTTTCCCCAGCCATATCAAGGCAATATTCTGAACAATAGTTGCTACTATTTCAAGAGTCATAGCTTTTATTTTTATTTTAATGAAGTCAGCAGTTTCTAAAGAGTGACCTAAAGTTATTTTTAAAGACTCATCTTCAATAGTCAACTTTTTAACACTTTAGTGCTAGTCAGAGGTTGAAGGACGAATAAAGAAAACCTCTGCATATAAAACAATGATATTACAATTATTAAAAAAAGAAAAATTGAATGTGTTCTTTTGTTTTACTTCAAGAAGAGAAAAACATAGATTTGTAGTTAGAAGTGTATGGCTTTTTACGTGTGATCGTGCCATTGAGTCCTTGAATCCGACGTTGGAAAGGACAGTCCCTCTAGCCCTACACTTATTACCCGAGCAGGAATCAGCTCTTCGTAATACCTGGCAGAGCACAGACACTTTCTGCTTCAAATGCTTACTGAGATGAGGACCTCTAATTTCACAAGATCATACTATAGAAAAGTGTCCAGATACCTAGAAAGTTCTTTTTTCTCTTGATCTGAAATCTGCTTACTGGTGGCTGACATGTATCTTCTCAGTTGTGTTTATGGAACTACCCAGGATAATTTATCTTTCACCTATGAGTTCTCCAAATGCTAACACAGTACTCCTGTACTGAGGGGAAAAGCCGAAACACTACTCTAGAATCTCTTAGAAATATATACTCAACTCATCTTCATAAAGAAGTACATGTTATGTTCCAATCAATTTTGTTATTTAAATAAAACTCATTTATTTTACTTAAATTTCCCTGTATCTTTTTTCCCCATTCTACTTTTTTTTTTTTTTTAAAGTCAATGTACAACTCCTTTACACAGCTCCTTGGTGTAAGGTGAGGCAATCTTGCTTCACAGTTAATATGACTAAGGGAATACTGGGGGAGATGAAAAGGAATGGGAAGTGATAGATTTAGTACTGTATTTTATTGCATCTAACATGCCATTGATTACAAGATATGCTTTTATTTTATGCATCGCTATGACTTGATAAATTCTGGGATTTATTAGTTTGAGATCTTATGAAGCTAAATGGAAGCTGGATCAGACCATTTGCCTCTCTTCCTATTCTCTTCTGAGGGTAGGGATAGGTGAGGACAAGAGCAGGAACACATGAAATGACTAGTTCTCTCAAAGTATACCTTACTTAGGTCAAACATTTAATGCAAGTATTGAATGTGGATCAGGGAGGTGAGGGAAAAAAACACAAATATGTCATACACATATATAATATATATATTTAATAGCATTATTTGAAGAGGTAGCTAATAGCCTAGTGAGACCTTTCTAAATGATAGCAAATTTAAACCATTTATTTATATTAAGGCTTTCTGCACTTTTAACAGGTAAATGGTAACTGCAAATATCACATATTAACACTTATCAATTGCATGCCACTTTGTGTGAAGCTTTTTTAATTCTCATTATTTTAGATGTTGTGGAAAGTAAGAATGGGAGGAAGAAGAGTAGACAGAATTTTGGCATTGGAGGAATAAAATGAGAGGGAGAGGAAGTACTGCAAAAAGAAGAACCAGAGATCAAATTTCCATTACTGTGGCTCTTTACAAAGGAGCTTTGGTAGCACAGTGGTTAAAGTGCTCTGCTAACTGATGGGTTGGCGGTTTGAGCCCATCAGCCACTCTGCAGGAGAAAGATGTAGCAATCTGCTTCCATAAAGATTTACAGCCTTGGAAACTCTATGGGACAGTTCTACGCTGTTCTATAGGGTCTAACTATGAGTTTTTTTATGAGTTGGGATGGACTCAATGGCTGTGGGTTTGCTTTGGCTCATTACATGTTAATCAAAGCCTTCCTTAATTTGCTTAATGTACCAAGTTAGAGCAACAAGTCCACTTGTTGCATATTGTTGTTGTTTTGTGCCGTCGAGTAGATTCCAACTCATTGTGAGCCCATTAGGACAGAGTAGAGCTGTCCGATAGTGTTCCCTAGGCTGTAATCTTTACTGCAGCAGATTATCGGGCCTTTTCACTCGTGGGGTGGCTGGTGGGTTCAAACCACCAACTTTTTGGTTAGCAGCTTAGTACTTAACCATTGTGTCACCAGGGCTCCTTGTTGCACAAATAGGAGGGTATAATAAAAACAAGAACTAAAGAACAAAAATATGTAAGTGGAAGGATTTGTCATTGAAAGTATCAGGGACTAATCTTCTTAAATGTTCTGACATTGGATTCCTCCAACTTAGTGATAAATATTAACATGTTAAAAAAAAAATTAAGCCTGGGTTAGTAGCACACATTCCATTGCCAAATCAATGCTGAAGTTCAGGAGAAGGAACTTCACTGCATACAATTCCTTAGAGAAAATACCACTGAATTTGTACTGTTAAAAAAAGCTAAAGCTGAGAGAGCTACATGCTACAATGGTTTATGAGCCTTTTCCTATGTTAAATAAACCAGGCCCTCCAAAAACTTCCTTAATGCTTTAGAAGGCAAGAAGGTTTTACTAAACTTGTTTGTAAAATTGAGCATAACACAGAGGGTCTAACTGTCATCTGGTAGTTAGTAATCAAGTGATGTAATACTGACTGTGGTTAAGTGTTAGGCTGCCAACCAAAAGGCCAACAGTCCAAATCTACCAGCTGGTCCTTGGAAACTCTATGGGGCAGTTCTACTCTATCCTGTAAGGCCGCTATGAGTCAAAATCCACTCGATGACAATGGGTTTGGTTTTTTTTGATTTGGCATTGTTCAATTACCTTTACCAAACCGCTTACGTTCTTTTTCAGGTCCTTGAAATAAAGAATATTGACTTGCTTCATAAGGGCTCGTGATAAGGGGTCTATAAATTATTTGAGAGGCCAAACAGCATATAGATGAGAAATCACAACCTTGGCCAGCATCAGAAGTTCCCTTTCTATTACCATGGGGAAGTACTCACTCCTATTCGCTTTTTGCCTTTTTCTCCCCTAGTTCTTTACCTATGTAACTTATGTAGGATGAAGAGGTTTTCTCTTTTTTTAACTTGAAACTCAAGAGGAAAAAAAAGAAGAAAAACAAAACAACAACAACAAAAAACTTGCTCTCCTTACTCTTAGCTATTTGTAAGGAACTTCGTAGGTACCAAGACCCTAACATGAATTATTGGCAGAGAATGGGACTCATAGCATTGCCAACTTGACACTGAAGCCTACGTGTGAGGTGTGATGCTTGCTTCTTTCCCTAGATATTACAGAGGAGTTAGAGTGCTGTTATGAAGTTCTGTCTCATCTGTTTATTATCAGAACAGGAAAATCATTTTATTGAATTGTGGTCACACCTAAGGCAAAAATTATTTTTAAGGATTTCTGGCAGTGAAATGTAACACAAAGAGCAGTGAAGGGCTATAGCTTAGACAGGGCATTCTTTCTTCTCTTAGGTTGTGACCCCATTTGGACTGACTATTACCACTGAAGTGGTAAATTGATTACAAAATAGCCCTAATTCTTCTTCCCTGTACCCAAACTCCTTGACGATGTCTTTGAAGACCTTTCCATCAAGAGATAGACTCTACTTCCTTAATCCTGACTTTTAAATGGCCTTGTGACTTGATTTAATCAAAAGAATGTGATGGAAGTGATGATATGCCAGTTCTGAGGATAGGCCTCAAAAGGCCTTGCAGGGTTCCATTGTCTTTTGGACACCTGTCTCCTCCAAAAAAATAAGCCCCTTCAGAGGATGAGAGACTACATGGAGCAGAGCCCAGAGACAAGTCACCCAAACTGAGGCCATTTACCTGATGTGATCCGGATGCCTAGACCTGGCCAGCCAAGATTTGTTGAACCTGACCCAGATCAGTAGAATCTCCCAGCCAATCCATAAACTCATGGCCTAAAATAAATGCTTATTGTTGTTATCCACTGTGATCTTATGGTTGTTTGTCATGTAGTCTTATTGAGGCAATAGATAGCCAATATGTGGGCTTTCCTAAATTTGTGTTTTCCTTCCTTTCTCAACCCCACTGAACCAATGGGCACTGACATGTGACAGTAAGTAAAACCACCTATTCTTTTCCTGAGTCTAGTTCAAGACTTTAAGAAGATCCCAAAAGATATAGGTTGTTTATAATTTTTCTTTCTTTTTTTTTTTTCTGGCTACTGCTTTTCCAGCTAATTGCTCTCTCTGTTTGCCACAAGAAAAAATGTTAAAAAACAAGCCAAAACACTCAAGTTTTTGTTTGGAATTCTGAAGCTCTGCTTTGATTGATTTTCTAACTAAGGTCTCAGGGCACACATTCCGCCTCCCCCTCCTCCCTCACAGTCTCCTGACAAACTATTTTAAGATCATTTACTCACCTGCTTCACGCTGAGGAATAAATGAATGACAAGGTGTAACTGAAAGAGTTGAATTTTAATAGGGCCTGAGGCTTTACATTGGCTTTTCTTAAATTGAAATCTTAGGCCACTTGCATCAGACTCATCTTGGGGAGCTGATTAAAATGCTTATTTCTGGGACGCACTCAGACTTTCTACATCAGGAAAAGAATCTGAGCCAAAGTGGAAGTGGTCACATTTAGTTACAGTTTTGTTTGTCTGTTTGTTTCATATTGTTTTTCACCGTTGAAATTACAAAACAGGTCGTTGGTGGGCTCTCCCATTTTACAGAAAGACAAGCTTGATGTGCAAGCAGGGGTTCATCAAGAAAAAAAGAAGCCACTATATGTATTTGCTGGTGGCGTAGTGGTTAAGTGCTACGGCTGCTAACCAAAAGGTTGGCAGTTCGAATTCACCAGGCGTTCCTTGGAAACTCTACGAGGCAGTTCTACTCTGTTCTATAGGGTCAGTATGAGTCAAAATTGACTCGACGATGGCAATGGGTTATATATATTTCAAACACACAGGTTTGTATTAGGATTTAAAGTAAGAAGAACTATAAAATATCGCTCATTGACAAGACATGCTAGGGAAGCAGAGGTTAGGAAAGCTGTCATCAGCAATCCTGTAGCATCTAGACTGCGAGCTCTTAAGAAGTTAACCTAAAGATTGCTTAAAATGTTACCCCTGACATCAGCCAACAGGTCTGGCCACAACTGTATCAAGAAATTAAGGGCCTATCTTTGTTTTTCACTTTCCAGGTTTCATGCAAATGTCTCTCATAGGACAACTTTAACTTGAAACCATATAAGGGAATTCTGGGAAATGGAATTCCCAGCCTTTCCTCTGTGATGTAAAGCTATCTTAGAAGGGGCTGGTAATGAGGCCAAATTGACAACAGAGAATCTAGCACATACCCTATCTCAGGGGTATTGACACTAAGTCTGGAATCCAAAAGATTTAAGAATAAAGCCTCCACCTTTCGACAGAAAGCTAGAAGTGTAAGTAATACCTAAGTATTTTTGAGACATTATTTTAGGGAATTAAACCAGAAAATGATTGATGTGAGAATTATTGCCATACTCTATGGGGATCAATAACTTGGTTTACATGAGAGGTCGAACCAGTTTATATCCTTCATTGGTGGTACAGTGGTTAAGCACTCAGCTGCCAACCAAGAGGTCAGCAGTTCAAACCCCCTGGCCTTTCCAGGGGAGAAAGATGTGGTAGTCTGCTTCTGTAAGGATCGTAGCCTTGGAAACCCTATGTGGCAGTTCTACTCTGTCCTGAAGGGTTGGTATGAGTTGGAATCGACTCAATAACAATAGGTTCCTCTGAAACCTTATTAAGCTTTACATCTTGTTTTCTGATTGTACAATTTATTGCATGATTCTTTTTATATTTGAAGGTATAACACGCTGCAACGTTTCACATTTTCTTACCAACTTCATGAAAAATATTTCTGATTTGATTTCCATCATTATGGCCTCTGCTTACCAGCACCATCAGCACTCCCACTGCACAATGAAATTAATCTCTTTGTAAAATACCTCAACAGTGAGCCTAAATGCCACAACACACTGGAAAAAACAAACAAATGAACAACGTACGGCTGCTAATAGTCGCTGTTATCGGTGGACAGAATGCACGGATTTTTGTATTGGCACTGTTATCGATGGAACTGTGTCCCTCTAACAGGTATGTTGAAGTCCTAACCCCTGCACCAGTGAATGTGACCTTGCATGGGGAAATGAGGTTTTCCTTTGCAAGTGTTACAGTTTTAATTAAGGAAGCCATAGTGGAGTAGATTTGATCCTAATCCTAATCCCTTCTGAGACTTGTTTTATAAAACAGAAGGACAGACAAGGAAACAAAATCACACGGGGCGGGTGGCGGGGGGGGCGGGGGGAGACAGCATGTGAGGGTCCCCATACAAGCCAAGAAACACCAGGGGCTATAGTAGATCAAAGACACAAGGAAGGATCTCCTTTAGAACCAACAGAGAGAGGGCATTGCCCTGCCAAAGTCCTGAATTCAGGGTTCTAGCCTTCAGAACTGTGAGAAAATAAATTTTGGTTCTTCAAAGGCACCCACTTTGTGGTATTTGTTACAGCAGCACTAGGAGACTAAGATGAGCATTTACCTGTGAAAGTCTGTAAGGTTAATGAGGTAAGGACAATCTGAATATATATGAATTTCCACCTCCAGCAAAAAATGAAGGCCAGATGTGTACAAAGGAATGAAAATGGCTTCAGTGTGCCAAGAATTCTGCTTATGTCATTTTATTCAACCCTCAAACATTACTCAGCTCAGTTCTGGGCTCGGGCCCATTGTGGCTTTCACCAATAATTACGACACCAGGATGAGGAACAAAGAGAGGATTTATTCCAAGTTTGTGTATAAATTGAGGCAGAGAGGAATGCAGTCCTCAGATTCTGCCTGTCTTAGGTTACACAGGTCAGATCTTTTATACTCTGAGGAAGGAGGAAGTTGTTAACAAATCATAAAACTACAGGTTTCTACGTCTTCTAAGGTACTATGCAAGTGCAATACTATCCTAATTTCATTACAATGTTAGTACATCTCATTACCCTGTTAAGTCTCTGCCCAGGGGAACGATTTATACTATGTTAATGAGCCCTTCTCTGACCTCTGGGCTCAAGGTTCTGCTGTAAGTGTTAAAACTTGAGAGTTGTCTATTACTGTGGTTACTGTTCGGGAGGCTTAACAGGGAGTTGCTGTTTTGTTCTTAGCAAGCTTTGGGTAAACAAAGCTCTTTCAGGGCATACTGATGGTATCACCAACACACCTACCCTATGAGTTGAGCATTGTTCCTATTTTGCACACATTCAAGTTGAAGGGCAGAGAGAGTAAATAATTTACCCACAGTCACAGAGTTTGTAAACAGCAAAGCCAGAATTTAAATCTATAGCTTCTGACTCCGATCTATAGATGCTGTGCTTTTTCTACTTCACCTTTCTGCCTCCATAAATACAATTTTGGAGCATATAAAGTCCTGCCTGTTTTGGAGAGAGGAAAATATAACACCGTTTTCTGTCTTGCTCTTGTCCTTCCAGGCTCCACTGCAGTTTCTCAAGTTGGGGGGAAGGGAATGCCTCAAGTATGAAACCTCTACCTTTCCTCTCTGGGGCTTATTCTAAGTTTCTGTCACAGCTGGTGATAAACAAAATATTCCCCTGTGATTTACTCCAATAAAGGGACCTAAAACATACATAAATACTCTGGCAAAAGAAAATAATAGTTGAAAAGGTCTTTCTATGGGCTAGATATGGTTCTAAGCATTTTATACATAATACTCAATATGTTATAATCACCATTCCCAATATTACAGACAGGGAAGCTAAGGCACAAGAAAATTAAGTTACTTGCCAAGGTCACAAAGCTAGTATACAGTGGGGTTGGATTTCAAACTCAAGAATTAAAATTCTGGCTTCCAAGTTTGTGTTTTCTGAACATTACACTCTTATCACTCTTCAAAAATTGGGAATATTATAGTCTAGACAAGCACCATCCACATTTCTGCGATGACACAAATTCTGTATTCAATACACTATTCAATATAGTAGCCACTGTCCGCATGTGGAAATTGAGCACTTGAAATTTGGCCAGTGCAACCAAGCAACTGACTTTTTAATTTTATTTAATTTTAAATTATTTCACTTTACATAGTCACATGTGGCTAGTGGCTACCATATTGCAACAGTGCTATTCTATGCCCTGCTGTTTTTTTTTTTTAAGTTATTCTTTAGAAAAAAAATTCTTTCCCAGAAATGTGTACTCTTCTTTCCGGGAAGTATGAAGAAGTAAGGAAAGCTTTAGGAACCCCGGTGGTGCAACAGTTAGGCACTTGGCTGGTAAAACCAAAAGTCAGCTTGAACCCACCCAGCTGATCCACAAGAGAAGCAGCTGGCAATCTGCTTCCGTAAAGATTACAGTGTAGAAAACTCTACGGGGGAGTTCTATTCTGTCACGTGAGGTCACTGAATTGCAATCTACTCTAGAGTACCTACAAACAACAGGAAAAGAATTGAAGCAGCCCAACCTTAACTACCAACCTGTGCTTAAGAAATTTTCTAAGTGTGAGAGGAAGATTATCAATGCCAACCATTCTGAGATAGTTTGGACTCCTCCTTTGTAGACTTCAACATTCTAGGAAGGCCAACTGTGGCCAATATGGTCCTTGACACTCACAGCAGGGACATAAATGGTACAGAATGAAAAACCTTATTCAGAATAATCCCAAATGTAGCATATAATGAAGAAAACCAGTCAGTGGTAATACACAACAATAGCATCATACCAAGACCTTGCTGAGAAGCAGAACAGAATAACCTGGAAATAAATACATTAGAAAAAACCCCAAAAATGAATTTCCATAAATGTAGCTGCAGATTCTACACTTTGCCTGGTCTCACAAATGTCTTTTTTTGAGGTTCTCTTCCATTTGTTTCTTCATCAAAGTCAAATTTCCTTTATTTCAGGATCCGCATTGGTGAGTTTAGTTATTTCTTCTTCCTGTATTTTTTGTAATACATATAATGTAATACAAAGCACAAGGAGTGCCAACGTAGAATATTTTTCAGCCCAGGGTATCTCAGGCACACTCCCACACACAGTTTATAACCATTACTAAAATTGCTTTCAAAAAAGAAAAGAAAAAAAAAAAACTATCAACATTGCCCTAAGCCGTAAACCACTTGTGTTACTCTATCACAAATTCACCTTGCACATGCAAAATGTAAATGAATTACTTTCATTCATTCAGCAAATATTTGAGGCAACGTGCCTTGCATTTTACTAAACACTGAAATGCGATGGTGATCGTAACAGACAAAAATCCTCTCGTGATGCTAGGAAGAAAATAATAGCAAATAAATGCTAGCATTTATATACAGTGTAATACATTCAGGCAAAGATTATGGGGGGCAATTACAGGAAGAGTATGTTGGTAGGTGAAGATCAGATGTTCAGTTTTTGGCACAATGAGTGTGAGGTGACTATAACATATACCAGTTTAGAGGTTGAGTGAACAATGTTATAGGGGTGTGTGTAGAGTGCTGCCACTGAAATTTTAATAGCAGTGAGGGCAGCAAGGAAAGACTCACCAAGGAATGTAACTTCTTAGGACAATTGTGAAGTAAGTGAGGGAACTGGCTGTAGGCTTTAAAAAGAAAACCAAACCAAACCTGTTGCTGTTGAGTTGCTTTTTTGAAAGCAACTCATAGGGACCCTATAAAAGGAGATCTGGTGGTGCAGTGATTCAAGTGCTCGGCTGCTACTCGAAGGTTGTCTTTCGGTTCAAACCCACCAGCTGCTCTGTGAAATAAAGATGTGGCAGTGTGCTTCCATAAAGATTACCACCTTGGAATCTGTATGTAGCAGTTCAACTATGTCCTATAGGGTTGCTGTGAGTTGGATCGTCAACAGAAATGGGTTTTGTTATTCCAGGTAGAGGAACCAACAAGAGCAAATGTTCTGAGTATGCCTGGCATGTTCACAAAACAGTAAGAGAAAAGCATGGCAAAAAAAAAAAAAAAAAAAAAATGGTAGAAAATCAGGTCAGAGAGAGAGAGAGTGGGGGAAGGGATGGATCATGTAATATAAACTTTGAATTTTACCAAGATTGAGATGGAAGCTAATGAAAGGTTTTGAGCAAAGAATGGCATGATCTGACTTGGGTTCTACAGGATCACCTTGTCTACTGGAGATAGACTGAAGGAGAAAAGACAGAAGTTGGGAGACCATTTAGAAGACTAGGAGAATCAGGAGTTTGATTCTAGAATAAAAATGCAAAGGAGCCTTGATGGTGTAATCGACTCAATGGCAGTGATTTGGTTTTTTGGTAACGGCTCCAAGCTATGATGTTTTCAGTTACCTCGTATACATGTGAAAGCTGGACGATGAATAAAGAAGATCAAAGAAGAATTGATGCCTTTGAACTGTGGCATTGGAGATGAATATTGAATATACCATGGACTGCCAAAAGAACAAACAAACCTGTCTTGGAAGAAGTGTGACCAGAATGCTCCTTGGCAGCCAGGATGGCGAGACTGCATCTCACATATTTTGGACATGTTATCAGGAGGAGGAATCAGTCCCTGCAGAAGTACATCATGCTTGGAAAAGTAGAGGGTCAGCAAAAAAGAGGAAGACTATGATGAGATGGATTAACACAGTGGCTTCAACAGTGGTCCTTAAGTTTAACAATGATTGTGAGGATGGCGCGGGACCAGGCAGTGTTTCCTTCTGTTGTACATAGGGTCACTATGAGTCAGAATCTACTCGAGGGTACCTAACAACAACAAGAATAACAACAACAGCTCCATGGGAGAAAGACATGATGATCTGCTTCTGTAAAGGTTACAGCCAAGGAAACCCTATGGGGCAATTCTACTCTGTTACATGGGGCCACTATGAATTGGAATCGACTAGACAGCCCCCAACAACAGTAGCATTAAAAATGCAAGTGGATGTTGAGTGGAAGTTGAATAAATCAAAACCAAGCCCATTGCCGTCGAGTAGAACTGCCCCATAGGGTTTCCAAGGAGTGGATAGTGAATTTGAACTGTGACCTTTTGGTTAACAGCCAAGCTCTTAACCACTGTGCAACCAGGGCTCAATGTAGGTTTACATTCAAGGGGAATGGCCTGTGCTGAAGTTACAAATTTGAGAGTCATCAATATATATGTAAAAAAAAAAAAAAAAAAAACCTATTGTCTTCGAGTCAATTCTGACTCACAGCAATCTTATAGGACAGAGTAGAACTGTCCCAGGTTTCCAAGGAGCAGCTGGTGGATTCAAACTGCCAACCTTTCAATTAACAGACGAACTGTTACCCACTGCTCCACACTATATAGAAGGTATTTAAAACTGTGTGATAAAATGAGATAACTTAGTGAATAAGCGTAGGAAAAAAGTGAAGAGGTCCGTGGTTTGAGCTCTGGAGATTAAAGCATTGGGAAGTTGATGAGACAAATAGAAGATTGAGAAAGAAAGACCAGAGGATATAAAGGAAGTCAGACAAGTGTGGGTGTTCCAGAAGTCAAGTAAAGAAAAATTTCAAGGAAGAGAGGAAGATCAAGTCAAGTAAAGAAAAATTTCAAGGAAGAGAGGAAAATCAAGTCAAGCAAAGAAAAATTTCAAGGAAGGGAGGAAGATCAAATGTGTTAAATACTGCTGATAGGTCCTAAGTAAGATGAGGAATTGGCTGTTCAATTTAGCAACATCAAAGACATACATGATAAGAACATTCTTGGTGGGGTGGTTTAGATGAAAACCTGATTATAGTTGTTTCAAAAGAAAATGAGAGTAAGAAGTTAGAGACAGTAAGTTTATATAAATCATTTAAGAATAATGACATGAACATGTATGTTCTGATGGTATAAATCTCAAGCCACAAACTCAAGTCCACAAGACTAGAATTTTCTTCGTGTTTCCTGTTAAACTCAATACTATGTTGAATTAATACACATAGTTTATTGCAACATTGATTGCAATAATAGAAAACTGAAAAAACTTGATGCTCCATTAGTTAATCCAGTGCCGTCAAGTTGATTCTGACTCATAGCGACCCTATAGGACAGAGTAGAACTGCCCCATAGAGTTTCCAAGGAGCACCTGGCAGATCCAAACTGCTGACCCTTGGTTAGCAGTCATAGCACTTAACCACTACGCCACCAGGGTTTCCTACTCCATTAGTTAAGGGTTGGTTAAATAAAATATGATATGCAGATTATGGATATCATGGAGTATAGATGCATGACTCTAATTGAGAAGACACAGCTGCAAACATCCATTAATAATTGGAACATGGAATGTATGAAATATGAATCTAGGAAAACTGGAAATTGTCAAAAATGAAATGGACTGCATAAAGATCGATATCTTAGGTGTTAGTGATCTGAAATGGACTGGTATTGGGCATTTTCAATCAGATAATCATATGGTCTGCTATGCCAGGAATGACAAATTGAAGAGGAATGGCATCACATTCATTTTCAAAAAGAACATTTTAACATCTATGCTGAAGTACAACTCTGTCAGTGATAAGATAATATCCATTTGACTACAAGTTAATATAACTATTATTCAAACTTATGCACCAACCACTAATGCCAAAGGTGAAGAAACTGAAGATTTTTACCAACTTCTGCAGTCTGAAGTTGATCGAACATGCAACCAAGTATAGTCAGAATGCCCCTTAGCAGGGTGGCAACAGTTTGTCTCACATACTTTGGAAATGTTATCAGCAGGGACCAGTCCCTGGAGAAGGCCATTATGCTTGGTAAGGAAGAGGGTCAGGGGAAAAGAGGAAAATCCTTAACAAGATGAATTGACACAGTGGCTGCAACAATGGGCTCCAACATGGAAATGATTGTGAGGATGGCACAGAACCAGGCAGCATTTCATTCTGTTGTACATAGGGTCAGATTCAACCCAACGGCAACTAACAATAACAACAACAAATATGAAGTATGACAGAGATATTGGAGAGAACAGGGTAAATCCTCCAAGACACTTTTTAGTGAACAAAGCACATGGTATCAATGTATTTACTGTTAATTGCTTTTGTGTGGTTTATTAAACAAGCTGAACTTGACAGAGTGTAATATGTAAAATTGTTTTTGCCAAAACATTGTTTCTTCTAATATTGAAGTATTGGAAAGTCTTAGTTTTAGATATTAAAACATAATATAATATATTATATTATAAAAAATACTGAAATATAAAATATTCGGGAAAGGAGTTTGGGGACCATGATTTCAGGGGACATCTAAGTCAATTGGCGTAATAAAATCTATTAAGAAAACATTCTGCACCCCACTTTGGAGAGTGGCATCTGGGGTCTTAAACGCTAGCCAGCGGCTATCTAAGATGCATCAGTTGGCCTCAACCCACCTGGACCAAAGGAGAATGAAGAACACCAAGGACACAAGGTAATTAGGAGCCCAAGAGACAGAAAGGGCCACATAAACCAAAGACTACATTAGCCTGAGACCAGAAGAACTAGATGGTGCCTGGCTACAACCAATGGCTGCCCAGACAGGGAACACAACAGAGAACCCCTGAGGGAGCAGGAGAGCAGTGGGATGCAGACCCCAAATTCTCATAAAAAGATCAGACTTAATGGTCTGAGACTAGAAGGGCCCTGGTGGTCATGACCCCTGGACCTTCTGTTGGCCCAGGACAGGAACCGTTCCCAAAGCCAACTCTTCAGACAGGGATTGGACTGGACAATGGGATGGAGAGGGATGCTGGTGAGGAGTGAGCTTCTTGGATCAGGTGGACACTTGAGACTATGTTGGCATCTCCTGTCTGGAGGGGAGGTGAGAGGGTAGAGGGGGTTAGAAGCTAACAAAATAGACAGGAAACGAGAGAGTGGAGGGAGGGAGCGGGCTGTCTCATTAGGGGGAGAGCAATTTTTTAGCAAGGTGTATATAAGTTTTTGTGTGAGAGACTGACTTAATTTGTAAACTTTCACATTAAGCACAATAAAAACTGAGATAAAATAAAAGTTCAATTTAAAAAAAAATGCAGCATGCATTTTTAAAATATAAGGATTGAGTTGTTATATTAGGTTAAGAAATTAAAAGCCTTGGTGGCACAGGGTTTAGGCACTTGGCTGCCAAAGATAAGGTTGACAAATGAAAACCCACCAGCAGCTCTATGCAAAAAAGACATGGCAGTCTGCTTCTGTAAACACTGAAAAAAAAAAACACTTACAGCCTTGGAAATCCTATGGGGAAGTTCCACCCTGTCCTATAGGGTCACCAAGAGTCAGAATCGACTCGATGGCAGTGGGTTTGTTTTTTTGGTATGGTGGGCTAGAGATGGAAAGAGGTAATTAAAGGGCGAGACTTACTTGGCTGACAATGTTATAATTTGCTATTCCTGTGCCAAGCGCTGGCATATGCCCAAATGCTGGCTTTTTTTTTTTTTTTTTTCCGTGAAATGCTTGGAGACCTCCCCCTTGTGACTTTGAGTCTATCACTGTTCTCTGACATGAGCGACACACTCACTAATTTGCCCGCTCCCCCCTCGGGCCCTGCTCTGACAGAACAGCCCCTATAGCCTCTCTTCTTTGTGACCTCTCCTGGCAGAGTATCATCTTATGGAGTGTTGTGAATTGACCCGTGCCAATGGCATCGTACACGCTATTTAAGTTCTTTTTCGTAAATAATGGGAACATCCTTAAGAAATGCGAGGATTAACTACTCTCCTCTACGCCTGCTGTCAGGTTTTGTTGAAAGTATTTCTTAAACTCTGCCACACACATATTCATTAGGCAAACATCAAGAAGCAAGCAAACACAAAGCAATTCTTGCAAGGTCTTTGTGTACTTGATGATGGCCCAGCTCACTGAACTTTTAAGTGTTCTAAAAAGCACCTTGCTTAAAAGGTTTATTCATGGCAGACAAGACAACATCCAAGAAGCAGTTTTCTGATAACCTTACAGTGGACTTGAGACAACCAGAAATCTTCCTATTCAAGTGGTTGAATACAGAAGTACTTGGGAATAAGCATTTAAGAGCCATGCCTAGTGTAAATGATAAGAGTTTCACTGATTATTATATCCCAGTCATTGAAGATGTATTGTTTCTAAATATTCCAGGCAATAAAGATACCTTGGATAGCTTTAATTTCACCTATGAGAGTCCACTTAACCATTCCTCATGCTGTTTAAGATGCTGTTAATTTAACCAATAAAACCCATGTCTGCTCTTCCTTATACTAATTATCAAAGTGTCTGGTGTTGTTTGAGATATACATAACCGAATGGCTTGTACTAGCTGCATGGGTTGTGGATTCTGTATAGGATGACTACCCTAAACATGAAGTTTAAACTAATGAATACGCCCACAATATCATGCAGACATCTCAACAGGTAAGCACTTTAAGTTGGCTCCAACCCAGCTCTCTTCCCCCTCGTTATCAAAGAACTGGCTCTGCCTCAGTCTGAAATCCCAGCCTCGGCCACAGCAAACTTCTCCTTCTCTTCTTGCTTTCAAAGCAGCTACAATTAGCCTCTTCCTTTTAGACTTTCCAAGTAGAGTTCCCATACTCCAGGGTACACTGTTCAAACTCTAGCAAGAGCTCTGTAAACTGTTCCGTTCTGGGTCCGTGGACTGAAGCTCAGCAAGCATCAGCTTCTCTTCTGGCAGAAAATGCCAGTCTTTATTTGTGGTTATTTTATAGCCTTCATTGGGCTTGAGGCAGGAGTGGGGGCCGAGGGCTGGGGAGTATAGAAGGAGAGGTGGAGAGTAAGGGAAAGTCGCTCCTTTCTCTCTCCAGGGGAGGGCACAGCCCTTCCTAATAAAAAGCAGTTTGTTCTTTTCCTTACCCCAAATCCCCTTTAAATGATTTCTTATATAAATGTGAACTGGGGAGAATCTACCTCAAAGCATGTCCTGCAGATGGTGCAGAGGCTCTCTTAAGAATGTAAAATGACCTCTCCTTCATTGTTACCAGCATTGAGCTCCAGATAATATTTACATTCAAAATGAAAACTTTCGTTTAACATCCAGTAAATGTATTCTGTGCTCACTTAACAAATATTTATTATTCAACAGTGTCAGGAACTGTTCTTGGCTTAGAATGTTTCTAGAAGCATACAGTCTTTACTGTCTACTCTCTACTGCTGGGGATTGGGTAACTGGCTTTTTATCTTTTCCCCCTATATAATCTTAGACTTTTTTTTTTTTTAATAAAAGAAATAGTTTTTTTTTAAGTTTATGAATCATTTTCAGAATGATAACAAAACTTTCTCCCTTTCTGCATAGCCTGTTGCCAAAACTATTACCATTAAGTCAGTTCCAACTCATAGTAACCCTATAGGACAAGGTAGAATTGTTTCATAGGGTTTCCAAGGCTGTAAATCTTTTCAGAAGCTGACTGCCACATCTTTCTCCGATGGAGCGGCTGGTGGGTTCGGTCCAACGATCTTACAGTTAGCAGCCGAGCACTTAACCTCTGCACCACCAGGGCTTTTAATTTCTTTACCTAATACAACAACTCAATTCTTATATTTTAAAAATGCATGCTGCTACTCATCTTTCCCCTTAGGTTTGTAGCATTCTAGAACCATTGCTTACAAGCTTTAAAGAGAACAAAAAAATGACTACTGTTCTAGAGACGTATTTTATTTAGTAAGCATAATTGCTCCCCTATAAAGCATTGATTAAACTTTAGAGCTTAAAAGGCCAAATGCAGATTTATGCAAGTTAAGATCACGTCCTACTTGCCAACTCATTAAAAAAATGGCATTGGTACCTAGCTTGTTCTTTGTGTTTGTGTTACTAAAAAAGATCCCCTTTTTGGGATCTAGAAATATATATCCCAGATGTAGCTAGCCGCCCTTGAAAGGCACACTCACCTGAAGGAGGTGCTCAGTTGTCCATTGCAGTCTCCAAAATCAGTTGACTACCTCAATTAATTAATGAGAGATGTATCTTTTATTTAAAATTTGGGGGTCAGGACTTGGGGAATAAAATTTACAACAAATATTATAAAGCAGAAACTAATTAGTTATCTATGGATTTGTTAGGTATCCCTGCATCACAAATTTCTCCCAAACCCCAGTAGGTGATAAAATTAACATCTACTTTCTCATAGTTTCTGTGGGTCATGAACCTGGAAATGGCTCAGTTGAGTGTTTCTGTTTCAGGGTCTCTCACAAGACTGCAATAAAGATGTTGGCTAGGGCTATAGTCACGTCAAGGCTCAATTGGGAAATAATCTGCTTCTAAGCTCACTCACATAGTTGTGGACAACTTATTATTATTGACCAAAGATGTCAGTTCTGTACCACATAGTTCTTACCATAGGGCTGTTTACAACATGGCAGCTGGCTTCCCTAAGATTAAGGAATGGGAAAGAAAGAGAGAGAGTGGCTCCTCAAGATGGAAGCCACGGTCTTTTCATAACCTTTTCTTGGAAGTGTCATCCCATTATTCCTGCTATAATCTATCTGTTAGAAGTGAGTCACTAAAACCATACCAGGAGGTAGAGATCATAGGGGCCGTCTTAGAGGCTGCTTTGCTTTTTGGTGTCATCAATAACTGCCCTATAGGGTTTCCTAGGCTGTAATCTTTACAGGTTTTTCTCCCATGGAGTGCTGGGTAGGTTCCAACTGCCACATTTTTGGTTCTAGCTGAGCACTTAACCATTGCACCACCAGGGCTCCTTAGAAGCTGCCTACAACAGCCTTACATATTTGACATTTCTATTCTCTGTCCTCATCTATCCTCACCATCTCAAAGTTCCTCCTCTTAGCCAGTCTGCTTCCCCCCAAAAACCCCAAATCCATTGCTTTCGAGTCTATTCCCACTCATAGTGATCAGTGTAGAACTGCCCCAGAGAGTTTCCAAGGAGCACCTTTTGGTTAGCAGGTGAACTCTTAACCACTATGCCATCAAGGTTTCTGCTTCTCAGGCAGACTAAAATTCTCTATTTTTCATTGTGACATTTCTTCTCTGTGTGAACACTCCATTCAGCAAAAGAAAAACAGATTAGTTTAGCAGGATGTGGATACTCTGTTGTTCCTTTGACATGCCCCTTGAAGTGTCTCAGTACTATTAAAAAAACCATGTAAACATGGTAAAATGTTATGGTTGGGATTAATTATTTCATATGGTTGCATTACAGTTAAGACTATATTGTTGTAACATATTTCTAATCGTTTAATCTTTTTTTTTTTGTCAGAGCTCTGGTGGTGCAGTGGTTAAGAGCTCAGCTACAAACTAAACGGTCTGTGGTTCAAATTTACCAGTTGCTCTTTGGAAACCCTATGGGGCAGTTCTACTCTGTCTTACACCAAAAACCCTTTTTCACTGAGTTGATTCTGAGTTGCTGTATTTCTAATTGTTTAATAATTAAAATTTTTAGGAAACATCTTAAGGAGCTGTTTTAAAATCAATTCTGTGTTATCATTGGTCATTTTTAGTGAGGCTTCCCTATAATTAGTTTTGAATCTTAAAAAAAAAAATTTTTAAGTTAGATTTTATTCCAGCAAAAAAGGTATGTTTGTTTCCAAAGTCTCTTCTTATCCCTCTCCATGTCTCTTGGTACTAGCTCAGTATCAGTGAAGAAGAACACAAAGCTTTTGACATTTGGGCCAAAAACAATGTCTTACCTTGAAACAGGCTGCCTCCTCAAAAAATATTTTGTTATATTTTCCCTGTTTGTAGTGTCAGCAATGAATAATATTGTATAGCCTTGAGTGTTCAGTGAACAAACGATACAGGCCTTTGAAGAGGTTCCGTAGCTTAGTGGCTTCTTTCCTTTCATATTTGAGGTTGTGATTTTTTTTTTTTTTGGACTAAATTAAACTTAAGCCCTTTCCCAATCTTCTCCAACAATTTCAGAGGAAATAAACTTTTACGTAATAACACACACCACATTTTTATAATTTTCAACTTTTCTCTCTAAAGTTTAGAAACAGATACTACCAGGGCTCTGGAAATAAGAAGCAAAATCATCTGCAATTGCTCAGCTCACTATCTACAATAATGTCCTGACTATTCCAGGAAACTCTTGCCCAGAAAGAAGAAGTTGAAAATAACTTTACTGTTAGTTTCAGGAACTTTTTGAAAACCCATTTATCTTAGCATTAATACTCAGCCAACCTCATAAAAGGACTCAGGACAATAGCTAGCTCAATGAAACTCATCAAATGACTTGGAACCCTAGCCTCGCTGTGTCCACAGCCCTATATTCTTATGTCATAGGTTTTTGCCCAGTCTCAAACAGATCCTCTCAATGAAAGGCCTACCTCAAACCAGACTCCAAAAACCTCATGAACATTTTGTCTTTGTCCCTTCCCTGCTCCAGACCCTGCTAAATCTCTATCAATAAAATAATCTCCCTTAATTTGGTAAGCCCCCACATGTCTGTCAGTTTGTCACACTGTGGGGCTTGCATGTTGCTGTGATACTGGAAGCTATGCCACCAGTATTCAAATACCAGCAGGGTTATGCATGGCAAACAGGTTTCAGCTGCAATTCCAGGTTAAGACAGACTAGGAAGAAGGACCCAGTAGTCTACGTCTGAAAAGAATTAGCCAGTGAAAACCTTATGAATAGCAGCAGAACGCTGTCTGATACAGTGCTGGAAGATGAGCCTCTCAGATTGGAATGCACTCAAAATACAACTGGGGAAGAGCTATCTCCTCATTGTAGAGTTGATTTTAATGACTTGGATGGAGTCAAGATTTTGGGACCTTCATTGCTGATGTGGCACTACTCAAAATGAGAAGAAACAGCTACAAATGTCATTAATAATTGGAACATGGAATGTATGAAGTATGAATCTAGGAAAATTGGAAATCATCAAAAATGAAATGGAATGCATAAACATTGATATCCTAGGCATTAGTGAGCTGAAATGAACTGGTGTTGACCATTTTGAATCAGACAATCATATTGTCTACTATGCTGGGAATGACAAATTGAAGAGGAATGGCATTGCATTCATTGTCAAAAAGAACATTTCAAGATCTATCCTGAAGTACAATGCTGTCAGTGATAGGATAATATCCATATGCTTACAAGTGAGATCAGTTAATACCACTATTATTCAAATTTACCCACCAACCACTGAGGCCATGAAGATCTTTTCCAACTTCTGCAGCCTGAAATTGACCAAACATGCAATCAGGATGCATTTATAACCACCGGTGATTGGAATGCAAAAGTTGGAGACAAAGAAGAAGGATTGGTAATCGGAAAATATGGCATTGGTGATAGAATGATGGTGGAGATCTCATGATTGAATTTTGCAAGAGCAATGACTTCTTCATTGCAAATACCTTTTTGGAACAACATAAATGACAACTATATACACGGACCTCTCCATATGTAATACACAGGAATCAAATCGAAAGAGACATGGAAAAGCTCAATATTATCAGTCAGAACAAGGCCGGGGCCAACTGCAAAACAGACCATCAATTGCTCACATGCAAGTTCAAGTTGAAACTGAAGAAAATTAAAACAAGTACACAAGAGCAATGCACAACCTTGAGAATATCTCACCTGAATTTAGAGACCATCTCAAGAATAAATTTGATTCGTTGAACTAATGACTGAAACCAGATGAGTGTTGGAATGACATCAAGGACATCACACGTGAAGAAAGCAAGAGATCATTAACAAGACAGAAAAGAAAGAAAAGACCAAAACAGATGTCAGAAGAGACTCTGAAACTTGCTCGTGAATGTTGCGTAGCTAAAGCAAGAAGAGGGAAAAATGAAGTAAAAGAGCTGAATAGAAGATTTCAAAAGGCAGCTTGAGAAGACGAGGTAAAGTATTATAATGACATGTGCACAGACCTGGAGATAGAGAACCAAAAAAGAAGAACATGCTCAGCGTTTCTTAAGCCGAGAGAACTGAAGAAAAAAATTTAAGCCTTTAATTGTGGTATTGAAGGATTCTACAAGGAAAATATTAAATGACACAGGAAACACTAAAAGAAGGTGAAAGAATACACAGAGTCACTATACCAAAAAGAACGGGTCAACGTTCAACCATTTCAAGAGGTAACATATGATCTGGAACTGATGATATTGAAAGAAGTCCAAGCTGCACTGAAGGCACTGGCAAAAAACAAGGCTCCAGAAATTGACAGAATACCAACTGAGATGTTTCAACAAATGGAGGCAGCACTGAAAGTACTCAGTCATCTATGCCAAGAAATCTGGAAGACAGCTACCTGGACAACTGACTGGAAGAGATCAATATTTATGCCTATTCCCAAGAAAGGTGATCCAATTGAATGCAGAAATTATCGAACAATATTATTAATATCACATGCAAGTAAAATTTTGCTGAAGATCATTCAAAATCTGCTGCAGCAGTACATTGACAGGAAACTGCTGGAAAGTCAAGCCAGATTCAGAAGAGGATGTGAAACTAGAGATATCATTGCTGATGTCAGATGGATCCTGGGTGAAAGCAGAGAATACGAGGAAGATGTTTAACTGTGTTTTATTGACCATACGAAGGCATTTGACTGTTTGGATCACAACAAATGATGGATAACATTGCAAAGAATGGGAATTCCAGAACACTTAATTGTGCTCATGAGGAACCTATACATAGATCAAGAGGCAGTCATTTGAACAGAACAAGGGGACACTGCATTTTTTTAAAGTCAGGAAAGGTGTATGTCAGGGTTGTATCCTTTCACCACACTTATTCAATATGTATGCTGAAGAAATAATCCAAGTATCTGGACTATATGAAGAAGAATGGGGGCATCGGAATTGGAGGAAGACTCATTAACAACCTGTGTTATGCAGATGACACAATCTTGCTTGCTGAAAGTGAAGAGGACTTGAAGAACTTACTGATAAAGATCAAAGACCGCGGCCTTCAGTATGGATTACACCTCAACATAAAGAAAACGAAAATCCTCACTACTGGACCGATAAGCAACATGGTGATAAGTGGAGAAAAGATTGAAGTTGTCAAGGATTTCATTGTACTGGGATCCACAATCAACACCCAATAACCAGTCAAGAAATCAAAAGATGCATTGCATTGGGCAAATCTGCTGCAAAAGACCTCTTGAAAGTGTTGAAAGACAAAGATGTCACCTTGAAGATTCAGGTGTGCCTGACCCAAGCCATGGTGTTTTCAATAGCTTCATATGCATGCAAAAACTGGATGATGGATAAGGAAGTCCAAAGAAAAATCGATGCCTTTCAATTGTGGTGTTGGAGAAGAGTACGGACTATAACATGGACTGCCAAAAGAACTAACAAACCTGCCTTGGAAAAAGTACAACCAGAATGGTGAGACTATGTCTCCTACTTTGGGCATGTTATCAGTAGGGATCAGTCCCTGGAGAAGGACATCATTCTTGGTAAAATAGAGGGTCAGCAAAAAAGAGGAAGACCCTCAACAAGATGGATTGACACAGTGGCTATAACAATGGACTCAAAGCATAACAATGATTGTGAGGAAAGTGCAGGACAGGACATCGTTTCATCCGGTCGTACATGGGGTTGCTATGACTCGAAACCCACTCAATGGCACCTAACAATAACAATTTGGTAAACAGTAAAGTTATCAATAACTTAATTACTTTATCTTGCTTTATCAGTAAGTTATTATCGTGGTCTTTTCAGGGGGTGGGCAGTTGACAAAAGCAACCAAAGTAGGGCCCTACAGAAGAATTTATGTATTAACCACTCTTTACTCATGTGAATTCTGCTTTCCTCAATCAGGGATAGAACAATGTTCTCAAATCGCATCATCTCTAAACATGAATATATCACTTTGGTTATATTCATACATATGAAAATCAGTGTTGATATAACACACTGTCCTCTTAAGCAGTGCTATTTAGCATAAACTGCCCTTCCAGATATGCATTTTCATCATAGTGGCATCTCTAAAAACCCTGATGATCAATTATCTGTCTTGTTCAATTAGAAAAGAAAGATATCACCCTTGTCCTTCTGCTGAAGGTGTCCTTGTACACCAATCTATAGCCCTTCAGAGATGGTCTTTCTATCACTGGATTTCTGCTACCTCAGTAACCAACATCCCATCCCTTCAGCATTGCAGCATGTTTTCAAATCCAGTGAACTTCAGTTGTCTCCAAAAGAGAAGAGCGTCTGAGATTCTTTTTGTCAAGTAGAAGTTGTTGACCATCTTTGGCGAGACCACAGAGCAATGACAGACTAAATCCTCAGTAATATGAAATGAGGTTCCCTGAACGAAGACGAGCTGCAAAACAGCAACTGAACCGTCCCTCTCTTAAGACCACATTACCAAAAAATAAAATAAAATAAAAAAACCAAACCTGTTGCTGTGGAGTCTATTCCAACTTGTTGTGACTATAGGTTGAGTCCTGTCTCTTTAACATAACTGCCTGTAATCCTGCCTCATTAACCTCACAGAGGTTAGGATTTACAACACGGAGGAAAATTACATCAGATACAAAATGGTGGACAACCACACAACACTGCCTACCCAAGTTGAGACACATTTTTGGAGGACACAATTCAATCTGTAACAATATGTAAAACAATATTAGAAATACAGTTGAGTATTAATAAATGTAGGTGTATAAAAGCTGTCTTTCCTCCAAAAGAAAGACGATGTCTTAAATATTATAATTTTGTCACTGAAGGCCAAATCCCATACTCAAACAATAATTATTCATATTTCAGTTGATTTGTAGAATGCCTGATCAGTTCTTAAATCTACAAAACCAGAAAAACCAAACCTGTTGCCATTGAGTCCATTCTGATGCATAGCAACCCTATAGGACAGAGTAGAACTGGCCCATATAGTTTCCAAGGAATACCTGGAGGATTCCAACTGCCAACCATTTGGTTAGCAGCCGTAGTTCTTAACCACTACACTACAAGGGTTTCAGAATATTCAGGCTCTTCATTTAAAAATTGAATTGAACATAACAGTTTTTCTCAAAATGCTTAAATACAGTAATGAAAGACTATTGGCATAGGTAACTCATTTTAGAATTTGCGAAATGTCACAAGTCAAATTGAAATCTTAAAATGCGACATATTAGGATTTGCTTGACTGGAAAACAGAATGCAGAAAACTATTATTCCTGTTGGTAAACTTGAAAAATTCATCTCACATTCTCTATTTATCACGTTTATCTTGGATTTTTTTTTTTTTTTATCTTGGATAGAGAACATTTAAAAGTAAATTAAACAGACTATTGGGATTACATGCTAAATTTTATGAAGATTTTATGATTATTAAAAACACTTTCACCTTGGACTTGTGTCTGGGGTTATTTAAAAGCTTTAAAAAATATTTGGAGGATAACAGTGGCTACCTGAATTTGAATTCCTCCACATCTGACAAAGAGTATGATGGATCCATAGGATCACAAATAAAACCTCACCGAACCTATCCCTTCATCATTACTGGTGACATAAAATACCAGGAACTTCAAATATCTTGTAATTAGAGGATAATCTTCAAGTTCCAGCACAGCTACCACTGAAGCTATGGTTGTTATGATGAGACTGTGGATTCAGGAAGCAGGAAGATGAAATAGGTACTCTATACAAAAGAAAACAGGGGAATGGAGGAATTAGACAATGCACAGACAAATGTATCCCTGTAGAGAGAAAGTGGAACTCTAAATGCTAGATTCCTTGACTCAGGACTAGGACTTGGTAGGTAGTCACAAAACTATGTAAATTATTTCAGAGGATAAAAATTGAAGGAAAGCTTCCAAATTCTTTTTAGGAAGCAAGTATAACACTGATTCCTATCCTTGATAAAGATAGAACTTAAGAAAGCTATGGCCAATATCAGTTATGAATTAAAAAAACAGTTATGAATATTGATGCAAAAAATCTAAATAAAATATTAGCAAACACACTTCAAACCCACAGTAAGAAAATAATAAGGCATGACTAAGTGGCCTTGAGACCAGGAATGCAAGGATCATTCAATATTAAAAAAAACTTGTTGCCTTGGAGTCAATTCTGACTCAGAGCAACCCTATAGGACAGAGTAGAACTGTCGCACAGAGTTTCCCAGGAGTGGCTGGTGGATTCCAACTGCGATCTTTTGGTTAGTAGTCGTAGCTCTTAGCCACTGTGTCACTAGGAGCCTTGATTCAATATTAGAAAACCTATTAAAATAAATTCACCACATTAATAGGCCTAAGGAGAAAAATTATATGATCATCTTTGTAGGTGCTAAGAAAGCTTATGGCAAAATTCAATACTCATTCCTATTAAAAACTCTTGAGAAAATAAGAATGGATAGATTTTTTCCTGAGCATAATAAAAATGTGTTTCCTTTTCTACATAGTGGGAAACATTTGGCACATTCCCACTAACGTTATAAAAAAATGAAAGATACCCACTGTATCTACTATTGTCATTTTTACGAAGATAAACAATTCAATTAAAAAAGAGAAAAAATAAAACACATAATAGGAAATGGAGAAATGAAATTATATTTGCAGATATCATGATAGTATACCTGAAAAATGCTAGAGAATCAATGATAGAACTAATTTAAATGGTAAAAGTAATCAGTAAAATAGCAGGATATAAAATTAACAGGAAAAAATCAATAGCATATCTATAGTTAAATAATAACCATTTAGAAGATATAAAGGATGAGAAAACCTCATTCGAAACATCAATAAAAAAGATAAAATGCTTAGGAATAAACTTAACCAAAAATGTTTAATATCTGTATTAAAAGGCTACAATATACTCCTAAAAGACACAAAAGTATGCTGGAAGAAATGGAAAGACACACCTTTGGATAAAGCTTACAAGTTGATAATAAAATTCATCTGGAAAAATAAACACACAGGAGTAAGATAGGGAAACTCTGCACAGGAAGAACTGTATGAGGGAATTAGCCCTATTAGGTGTTAAACGTACTATAAAATCCTTGTATTTAAAATAACATAGTATGCATGAATAGACAAACAAAGGCATTTCTGGGATATATTTCAAGGATATATTTTGAATTGAAAGGAGTAAATTATAAAAGGATATTGTCAAGAACTGCACAGGTCTGAGATTTTACCCTACATGCAAAGTAACAAGCTAGCAATCCACAGTTTTGTGGAGGCTGGTAGATGACACAAGGCTTCTGGGTCAGAGACAAGAGAGAGTTTCTTAATCACAGCAATAACAGTAACCAGAATATCATCATTTTAGTGTAGCTTCTTGAATCCCAGTTATCACAGGGTGGCACAAAGAGAGCCAGATGACATCTGCATGTGGCAGTAGATTGAATTAGAGAAGAACCCCAAAGTTAAAGACTCTGAACCCTTTATAGTGGGTGGTAAGCTTGTCTGCTCATTTTTCTAAAGGGATACATGATCTCTATCATTTAAGGCTGTAAGGAAACCTACCTCTTACTCCAGAGTGAAACACTACCTCTATATTCCAAAGTACTGTATTTTATCTTTCAAACATTGGAATTGGATAAAAGTATCAACAATATCAAAGGTTTTCAAGGATTTACATAATGAATTAAAAATTTGTTGATATAAATCTGACTTTAGTTATACGTTATCAAAAAAGTGAGCAAAAATTTTTAAGAATTGTGTTAAAGCTCGTACAGAACCCTTAATTGTATTTGAATTATGCAGGGATTATAATATAATTATATGTGATGTATCTGCTTAATTTTCTTGGTTTGTAATATGGAAGAAATAATATACTTAAGTATATGTAATAACTCCTCTGATGCTCGTTTGAAATCTCACTGAATTAACCTGTGGAGAAATATCCGTATTTCCTTAGCAGGAAACTCAGAACCCCAAAATCCATTGCTGTTGAGTTGATTCTGACTCACAGTGACCCTATAGGACAGAGTAGAACTGCCCCATAGGTTTTCCAAGGAGTGGGTGGTGGATTCAAATTGCCGACCTTTGGTTAGCAGCCAATCTCTTAACCACTGCACGACCAGGGCTCCATAGCTATAGATACAGTTTGGAGTGAGCACATTTTGGAGTCCCTCAAAGCTAAGGTTAGGGGAAGAAAAAGAAAAAAAAAAAACATTGTTAGTTGCCCAAGTTTCACTAGACTCAAGCTTTTCTGTGTGTGAGATAAGGTGAGCACCATCCTGAATTTGAGGAATATTATATTTACAAGGAGTCTGAGACTTCATGAATATTCTTAGAATATATATATTCTAAGGCATCTCCTGCTACAAATCAACTGCTGACCTTTGGTTAGTAGCCTGAGTTCTTAACCACTGTGCCACCAGGGCTCCTCTCTGGAGAAACGATCCCCAAATTAGGTTCTCAATGTTCCCATAGATTATAAGCAATATGAACTCAGAATTAAATATTATCCAAACACACATGAAAATAAGCCTCCAGGATTGAAAGTCAGTAGATAAAACACACATATAGATTTAGGCTTTCAGGGACTTGAGATATTGAAACTATCAGATGCAGAAAATAAAAATAGCTACCAAGGAAACATTTCAGGAAATGAAAGATAAACTCACAAAAATCAACACAGAATACAAAACTTAAAAGTAAGAAGGTAGATTTGGATAAGAAATCAAAAACTTTGAGAATTAAAGGTAAAATTATACAAAGAATTCTCAATATATGTAAAATATATTGGAAACTCTGATAAAAGTGGTTTTAAGTATCAAATGCACTAATGAACGCAGAGGATCCTTGAATTTTAAAGTAAAAAGTATAATAATATTTAAGATAGCATGAAATCATAAAAAGTGATAACTAGAAAAAACTTTTAAATCATCCATTCTTTTCCATGTAGTTGGGAACTAGATAGAGGATAAATAGCCTTAGATTTCATGTTCAGTTAAGATAATGTTTGTATTAAAACAGAACCCCTGACTCCTGGTCTAGTATATTAATTTTTTAATTTCTTGACATTTGAGAGATTTAAAGCAATAACATGAATGACTCCCAAATATGAAGCAGAAAGAGAACATTTTCTGACACTTTTTCCAGAACCACTTCCAAGCCTTTAAAATCCTTTGCCACCGAGTGGATTTGTACTCATAGAGACCCTATGAGGCAGAGTAGAACTGCTCCATAGGGTTTCCAAAGCTTTATGGAAGCTGACTGCCACATCTTTCTACTTCAGAGAGGCTGGAGGAGGGTTTGAACTGCTGACCTTTTGGTAAGCAACTGAGAGCTTAGCTGCTGCACCACCATGCTGTTTTCCATGCCTTTATGCAGAAAATATTATGGATATGTTGAGAATATGATGCAAAGGTCTTATCAGGGCTTGTCAGCTTGTTTCCCTGAGGCCTATTACCTTTATAAACTTGAATCTATTGTCATAAAAATTAAGCTGAAAGCTAGCTCCTTCACATACACACGTGTGTGTGTGCGCACGCACACAACTCTTTGAAATTAGCTTAAGCAAATACATTTGATGAATTTGTTAAGGCCATGGTGATAACATTGTCATCGTCTTTACCATCATTATCAACTTTTTCTTCATCAGACCTTTATTAGAGGCCACCGAGGATTTTTCTAGGTGTGGTACAAAGAATCCTTTATTTCAAGACAAGGAACTGAGTAATTAGAAATAAACTAGAGTAGTATTTTTTAAAACCATTTGCAGTCTCAGAATGCTTTGGATCTCCTTTCAGAAAAATGAGCACATATACATAGACACACACACAATTTGCATAGAATTACAGGGATCCAATGGCCTAAAATTAAGAATGCTTGGTCTAAAGGAAGCGGGTGGAAATGGAAGAGAAGGAATTAGCCTATAACATATGGTCATTCTTCTAGGAACAGGGTTAGCACTTCCGCGTCAGCAAGAACCTAGCTTCATTTGGGAATTACATTCCCTCAGACGAAGTAAACCCTTTCAATATGCCGTTTCCAGAAACTAGGACAAGTGATCTCAGTCTTAAATATTGGTCTTACCTCCTCCAAATGGAAACCCTGGTGGCGTAGTGGTTAAGTGCTATGGCCACTAACCAAAGGGTTGGCAGTTCAAATCCACCAGGCGCTCCTTGGAAACTCTATGGGGCAGTTCTCCTCTGTCCTATAGGGTCGCTATGAATCAGAATTGACTCGACAGCACTGGGTTTTTTCTCTTCTGAAATTAGAGTCCAATTCAGGCTAAAGCCACTCTATTCTCTAGTATAAACCATCCTTCCTTTTTTCTCTTGCCTTTTTATTTGTGTATTTACCTATTTTCAATACATTTTGTTTTAGAAGAGAAATCCCAAAGCTTCAGTGGTCCAAATAAAGCCAAGAAACCTCCTGTTTACATGGTAGTCCTCAGAACATTTCAAATGTCTCCTTGTTACTACTAACAGCAACAGCAGCAACAACAAAAATGTTTCAAGATTATTGAACTTCGAAAGTGAGCAAATTTTCGGTAACCATATGTGATTGCTCCGGTATTCTGTAGCTAGATGTTATAGTGAAGGCTATTCTTTATTAGAAGAATCCAATGCTGTTTTTTTGTTTTGTTTTCCCTTCAGTTTCCTAAGTCTCCTGGGCTTCGGTCTCAGATTTTCAGTGGAAGTGCTTCACTGCTTTCTGCTTCCTCTGCTACTGTGAGCAGATGGAAGCATTACCTTCTTTTCCAGAAAGTCTATGGACAGGCAGAGTAAAGGTGACAGCTCACACGGAGCAGAGCCAGATGCTCTTGTTTATTCCAGAGTCTTAGGGGATCTTTACTGGCAGAAGTTCAGTGGCTTTTTGGAAGATTTTCCAAAGGGTCTCATTTTTTGGGTGAAAATCTGCTTTTGTGTGCAGCCTCAATGAGGGAAACATACTTTGCCCACTAGACTTGGCTTTGTTTTTCTTAGTTTGCATTCTTTTCCCAAAAGGCGGGAAGGCTTTCAAAACCCAACCGTGTGAACTTCATAGGGATGCAACATTCTGGTCTGCTTGCTGTCTTTATGAAAATCAGAGAGTGGTACCCAGTGCTGCAAATTGGCCTCTTTTTTAATCTTCTTTTTCATTTTCTTAAACTGGGTCATAATTATATTGAAGTAAAAATTACCAAAAGAATTGAATACATGATAATAAGTCCCCAGCATGTTTATTTTAATATTATAAACTCAAGCTATGTTAAAACTGTGAAGAATACTCATCCTAGTCTTATTTAATAAGCCAATTTATTATTCTTTCATGAAAAAGTCAGTTATTGTTAGCGCATAAGAGCCTGGGCTTTGAATTCCGGGCTATGACACTGACTAGCAATATCACCTGGGAAAAGTTACTTAACTTCCCTATGCCTCAATCTCCTCATATATAAAATAAATATAATAATAGTACCCATCTCACAGGATCTTTTTACATGCAACACATTTAGGACAGTGCCTGGTACATGATAAATACTCAATAAATGTTAGCTACTACTACTGCCGTTGTCATTATTACTATCATTAAGCAATCATATTATTTTCATCCATTACATTATAAGATGTGTTTTCTTCTCTGAGCAACACTGATTTTAGGGAAAATGTGTCAAATTATTCTTGCTGTTAGAGATGGCAGGAGCCTCAAAAGATTATCTGTCCAACCTCAGCCTTCAGAAATAAGCCACAGAAGAGAGTGTTGTTTATATTTAGCTATAAACCGAAAAACCAAACCCATTGCAGTTCAGTCGATTCTGACTCAAGTGACATACACATATATATATGTCTAAACTTGGGTTTTTCCCCAAAGTTAAAGAATAGTCATATCAGAAGATAATTTTCTGATTTAATAAAATTCATAAATGTGGATTTAAAAAAATTTCATTTAAAAATATTTTCTAAACGGTTAAATTGTTATATGTTTTGCTACATATATTATCAAACAAAAGAAAATATATATCTATTTCTAGTTTTTCTTTTTAAATAATTTATTTTATTTATTAATAATGTATGAATGAAAAGATATATAGAGAGCATAAAATGAGACATGACTATTTCTTGCATATAAGAGTGATTCAAAACTAAGAATTGAAAGATTCATGAAGGAAATGCTGGTATTAGTTCCCTGGGAAAACTTCCAAACAGAATAAACAATTCTTCAGACAAGCATTGGACTGGAATATGGGCTGGAAAATGATACTGAAAGTTTACAAATCAGGTCAGTTTTTCATACAAGAATTTACATACACCTTGCTATACACTCCCAATTGCTCTCCTCTAATGAGACAGCACACTCCTTCCCTCCACTGTCTCTCCTTGTGTCCATTCTGCCAGCTTCTGGCCTCCTCTGCCCTCTCATCTCCCCCCTAGACAGGAGATGCCAACATAGTCTCACGTGTCTACTTGATCCAAGAATCTCTTTCTTCACCAGTATCATTTTCAGTCTGAAGAGTTGGCTTTGAAATAGTTCCTATCCTGGGCTCAAAAGGTTGACAGTTTGAATCTACCAGGTGTTCCTTGGAAACCCTATGGGGCAGTTCTACTTTGTCTTTTAGGGTCGCTATGAGTAGGAATCGACTTGAGAACATCTGGTTTTTTATATTGTAGTCGGCAACGGGTTTTTTAGTCTCTTAAGTGTACGATATCATTATGTCTAGAAAACAATGTATATATCTTGATTAAAAAATAATTTTATTGCTAATCAATGCTAACCATCATCTGAGCCTTCAGCAAGTTGTGATCTTTTTGCTGGTGGGGTCTTGCCTAAATGCTGATGACTGCTCACTGATCAGGGTGAGGGTTGCTGAAGCTGGGGTTGCTGTTGCAATTTTAAGACAGAGACAAAGTTTGCTGCATTTATTAACTCTTCCTTTCCTTTTGTGAAGGATTTCTCTGTAGCATGCGATGCTATTTGATAGTATTTTACACACAGTAGAACTTCTTTCAAAATAGGAGTCAGTCCTTTCAAACCCTGCTTTACCAACTAAGTTTATGTAATATTCTAAATCCTTTGTTGTCATTTCAGCAATGTGCACAGCATCTCCACCAGGAGTAGATTCCATCTCAAGAAACCACTTTCTTTGCTCATCCATAAGGAGTAACTCATCATCTGTTAAAATTTTATCATGATATTGCAGCAATTCAGCCACACCTTCAGGATTCACTTCTAATTCTAGTTCTCTTGCTATTTCCACCACCTCTGCATTTACTTTGTCTGCTGAAGTCTTGAATCTCTCAATGTCATCCAAACTCCTGTTAATATTGATATTTTGACCTCTTTCTATGAACCTGGAGTATTCTTAATGACATCTGGGTTGGTGCTTCCTTTCCAGAAAGTTATCAATTTACTTTGCCCAGATGCATCAGAGGGATCACTATCTACAGCAGCTATAGCCTTACAAAATGTATTTCTTAAATAATGATACTTGAAAGTTGAATTACTCCTTGGTCCATGGGCTGCAGAATGTATGTTGTGTTAGCAGGCATGAAAACAACATTAATCTCCTTGCACATCTCCATCAGAGCTCTTGGATCACCAGGTACATTGTCAATGAGCAGTAATATTTTGAAAGAAATCCTTTTTTCTGAGCAGTCTGTCTCAAGAGTTTGCTTAAAATATTCAGTAAACCATGTTGCAAACAGATGTGCTGTCATACAGGCTTTCTTGTTCCATTTATAGAGCACAGGCAGAGTACATTTAGCATTATCCTTAAGGTCCCTAGGATTTTCAGAATGGTAAATGAGCATTGGCTTCAACTTAAAGTCATCAGCTGCCTTAGTCCCTAACAAGAATGTCAGTCTGTCCTTTGAAGCTTTGAAGCCAGGCATTGGCTTCTCTCTAGCTATGAAATGCATAGATGGCATCTTCTTCCAATATAAGGCTTTTTCATTTATATTGAAAGTATGTTGTTTGGTGTAGCCACCTTTATTAATTATCTTAGCTGGATCTTCTGGATTACTTGCTGCAGCTTCTGCGTCAGCATGTGCTGCTTCACCTTGCACTTTTATGTTGTGAAGATGGTTCTTTCCTTAAATCTAATGAACCAAACTCTGCTAGCTTCGAACTTTTCTTCTGCAGCTTCGTCACCTCTCTCAGCCTTCATAGAATTGAAGAGAGTTAGGGCCTTGCTCTGGATGAGGCTTTAGCTTAAGGGACTGTTGTAGCTGGTGTGATCTTCTACCCAGACCACTAAAACTGTCTCCATATTGGCAATAACGATATTTTGCTTTCTTACCATTCATGTGTTCAAGGAGTAGCACTTTTAATTTCCTTCAAGAACTTTTCCTTTGCATTCAAAACTTGGCTGTTTCGCACAAGAGGCCTAGCTTTTGGCCCATCTCAGCTTTTGTCATGCCTTCCTCACTGAGCTTAATCATGTCTAGCTTTAGATTTAATGTGCAAGATGTATGACTCTTCCTTTCACTTGAACACTTAGAGGCGATTGTAACTATATTAATTGGCCTAATTTTGGTATCATCATCTCACAGAATAGAGAGGCCTGAGTAGAAGGAAAGAGACAGGGAAATGGACAGTCAATGGAGCAGTCAGAACACACACATTTGTTGGTTAAGTTCACTGTCTTATATGGGCATGGTTTGTGGTGCCCCAAAACAATTAACAATAGTAGCATCAAAGATCACTGACCATAGATCACTATGAAAGAAATAATAATAATGAAAAAGTTTGAAATATTGCAAGAATTACCAAAATGTGACACACAGACACAAAGTGAGCACACACTACTGGGAAAACGGTGCCGATAGACTTGCTGGATGCCACAAAGCGGTGCCACAAATCTTCAGGTTGTAAAAAACGCAGTATCTGTGAAGTGCAGTAAGGGGAAGCACAATGAAACGAGGCATACCTGTATTACTTTGCCTTCACTTGATCTCTTTTCTAATAGTCTCTGTTGCCTTAAACACGAACTTCATTCCATTTATATCTATAATTCAAAGATTAAGTTTGCAAGAAAACCACTCTAGAAGATGAATTTAAGGGTCCACATTCCTCTAATACACTTTATTTTTCAATTAAATCCTTTGAGCTAAAAATTTCTGTAATTAATGTCTATATACTGGGTTTTTATATTTAAAGAGCCTCAAAAACTTTTAAGATCTTTTTTTCGTGGGAAGTCTCCTGACTATAAATCACATTTGGTTTGGCTCTTAATGGCCAAATGAATATCCCTATTATGAATAACAAGTTTGTGACTTGGTTTCCTTAACAGCCGTATATATCAATGATGATGGATGAGACAAACTGAAGATTACTCACACCTTAGGAGTAATATATCACCGCACTTTGCAAGTATGAAAGTTTATTTCCGGAAAGCATTAGACTGAGCCCAGCAGCAGAGTTCTGACTGCAAGGTCCGAGAGGGGCCAGGCTTCTTCTTGTTCATCACAGCCAAACTAGCTTCCCCTGAGCACACACACACACACACCCAGAGAGGGTGCCTGATGAATACTGTACTGTGATGATAGAATCATCCACTTTCAAATGCACAGTTTGTGAAATGTTGGCTCTCCAAAAGAAGTTCTTTAACAAAGTACTGTAGCTTTGAAACTGGAAAACGACCCACCATTTATTAAAATAAGGGAGAGAAAAATATAACAAAATTACTACAAAATTTGTATTGTAAGAATGCTTGGTGTGCATTTGGAGACAATATTTAGAGTTATTAACATTTTACTGAACTAGGTCTACTGGAATATTGTTAATTTTATCATTCAGGACTGTGGTTGTTTTAGATTTATATCCACACTCAATTATGTATAGTCTCTTTTCAAGTTCCCAAAAATGTGCTCTTTAAAAATAGTAGCTAATTAGAAGAATGACATAAATTCAGGCTTTTAAATTCTTTTATATGGAGGATAGGAAGTTGACCCACGAACGTTGAGTCAATTCTAACTCACAGACACCTTACAGGACAGAGGAGAACTGCCCGATAGGGTTTTCCAAGGCTGTAAATTTTTAGGGAAACAGACTGCCACATCTTTCTCCAGCAGAACAGCTGGTGGATTTGAACTGCCAACCTTTTGGTTAGTGGCAGAGCTCTGTGACCACTGCGCAACCAGGGCTCCTTGGGAAGATGAGAAGGGCATTAATTTAGGGAAAAAGGATGTATAAAAAAATTCACCTTAGCTTTCATAAAAATATATCATGCTGAAATAATTTTTGTGGTAATTGAGCCAATAGCTATACATATATTTATTTCATAGTTGACTTTATATCATTTTTGTAGTATTCTGCAAAAACTGTGCTGTTTTTGAGCACTCCCATGTATTTCTAAGTGGTCTACCAGTCAAGAAATCCTTTCAGTTTAAATACTGTGCTCCCAAAGGATATGTTAGATGAATGGTCTATGGTAAGTCATGACTGATTGATAAAGATCCAACAGTGATATGACCAGAAATAAATAATCTCCATTCTTGATTTTACCATTGTCAAAGCATCTTAACCACTCTCAACAAGGATAAAATTAGAGCACTTATATCTAAGTAGTAATCTGATTCAGTAGAAACATGCTTTATTGACCAGTATGTAAGTTTGAGTATATGAATCTCATCCATATCTTCACATAATCTGACAAATTGGGAACAATGTTCAAGTGCATCTTATGAGAACCCATGACCTCAGTTAATTGGACTGATTTTGAGTATATGTTATTTCTGTTTTTTGGCCTTGAGAATTTAAAGTCTTTCTTACATATAAGTAATGTTACTATGTAATGGTTGTTGTTAGGTGCCGTTGAGTCAGTTTTGACTCATAGCAGCCCTATGTACAACAGAACAAAATACTTCCTGGTCCTACACCATCTTCACAATTGTTGTTATGCTTAAGCCCATTGTTGCAGACACTGTGTCAGACCATCTTGTGGAGGATCTTCCTCCTTTTTGCTGACACTCTGCTTTACCAAGAATGATATCCTTCTCTAGGGATTGATCCCTCCTGATAACATGTCCAAAGTATGTGAGACACAGTCTCACCATCTTTCCTTCTGAGGAGTATTCTGGTTGTACTTCGTCCAAGGCAGATTTGTTCATTCTTTTGGCAGTTCATGGTATATTCAATACTCTTCTCCAACACTACAATTCAAAGGCAACAATTCTTCTTCGGTCTTCCTTATTCATCGTCCAACTGTCACATACATAGGAGGTGATTGAAAACACCTTTTCTATTTTTTTGAGTCAGGCACACCTTTGTCTTCAAGGTGACATGTTTGCTTTCCAATACTTCGAAGAGGTCTTTTGCAGAAGATTTGCCCAATCCAATCTGTCTTTTGATTTCTCGACTGCTGCTTTCGTGCATGCTGATTGTGAATTCAAGTAAAATGAAATCCTTCACAGCTTCAGTCTTCTCTGTTTATCATGATGTTGTTTATTGGTCCAGTTGCGAGGATTTTTGTTTTCTTTAGGTTGAGGTGTAATCTACACTGAAGGCTGTGGCCTTTGATCTTCATCAGTAACTGCTTCAATTCCTCTTCACTTTCAGCAAACAATGTTGTGTCATCTGCGTAACACAGGTTGTTAATGAGTCTTCCCCCAAACAGATGCCCCATTCTTCTTCATATATTCCAGCTTCTCGAATTATTTGCTCAGCATACAGATTAAATAAGTATGCTGAAAGGATGCCACCCTGACGCATACCTTTCCTGACTTTAAACCACATAGTATCACCTCGTTCTGTTTGAATGACTGCCTCTTGATCTATGTACAGGTTCCTCATGAGCACAGTTCTGGAATTGCCATTCTTTGTAATGTTATCCATAATTTGTTATGATCCACACAGTCAAATGCCTTTGTGTAGTCAATTTGTTGTTGTTGTTAGGTGCCGTTGAGTCGGTTCCGACTCATAGCGACCCTATGCACAACAGAATGATACACTGCCCTGTCCTGCACCATCCTACAATCATTACTATGCTTGAGCTTATTGTTGCAGCCACTGTGTTAATCTACCTCGTTGAGGGCCTTGCTCTTTTCTGCTGACTGTACTTTGCCAAGCATGATGTCCTTTTCCAGGGACTGATCCCTCCTGACCACATGTCCAAAGTATGTAAGACGCAGTCTCGTCATCCTTGCTTCTAAGGAGCATTCTGGTTGTACTTCTTCCAAGACAGATTTGTTCATTCTTTTGGCAGTCCATGGTATATTCAGTATTCTTTGCCAACACCACAACTCAAAGGCATCAATTCTTCTTCAGTCTTCCATATTCATTGTCCAACTTTCACATGCATATGATGCGATCGAAAATACCATGGCTTGGGTCAGGCACACCTTAGTCTTCAAAGTGACATCTTTGCTGAAAAGAGGTCCTTTGCAGCAGATTTACCCAATGCAATGCGTCATTGGATTTCTTGACTGCTGCTTCCACGGGTGTTGATTGCGGATCCAAGTAAAATGAAATCCTTGACAACTTCAATCTTTTCTCTGTTTATCATGATTATTACTCATTGGTATAGTTGTAAGGATTTTCGTTTTCTTTATGTTGAGGTGCAATCCATACTGAAGGCTGTGGTCTTCGATATTCATTAGTAAGTGCTTCAAGTCCTCTTCACTTTCAGCAAGCAAGGTTGTGTCATCTGCATAACGCAAGTTGTTCATGACTCTTCTTCCAATCCTGATGCCCCGTAGAGTCCAGCTTCTTGGACTATCTGCTCAGCATACAGATTGAATAGGTACGGTGAAAAGATACAACCCTGACACACACCTTTCCTGACTTTAAACCAATCAATATCCCCTTGTTCTGTCTGAACAACTGTCTCTTGATCTATGTACAGGTTCCTCATGAGCACAATTAAGTGTTCTGGAATTCCCATTCTTTGCAATGTTATCTATAATTTGTTATGATCCACACAGTTGAATGCCTTTGCATAGTCAATAAAACACAGGTAAACATCTTTCTGGTGTTGTTTGCTTTCAACCATGATCCTTCTGACATCAGGGGTAATATTCCTGGTTCCATGTCCTCTTCTGTATCTGGCTTGAATTTCTGGCAGTTCCCTGTTGATATACTGCTGCATCCGATTTTGAATGATGTCAAAACTACTTGCGTGTGATAGTAACAATATTGTTTGCTAATTCCCACATTCTTTTAAATCACCATTCTTGGGTATAGACATAAATATGCATCTCTTCCAGTCAGTTGGCCAGGTAGCTCTCTCCCAAATTCCTTGACATAGACAACTGAGCACCCCCAGTGCTGAAACATCTCAACTGATATTCTTTCAATTCCTGGAGTCTTGTTTTTTGCCAATGCCTTGAGTGCAGTGGGATTTCTTCCTTCAGTACCATCAATTCCTGATCATATGCTGCCTCTTGAAATGGTCGAATGTCAACTAATTCTTTTTCGTATGACTCTGTGTATTCCTTCCATATTATTTTGATCCTTGCTGTGTTGTTTAATATTTTCCCTGTAGAATCTTTCAAGGTTGCAACTCGAGGCTTGAAATTTTTCTTTAGTTCTGTCACCTTGAGAAATGCAGAGCATGTTCTTTCCTTTTGATTTTCTATCTCCAGGTCTTTGCATATGTCATTATAATACTTTACTTTGTTTTCTAGAGCTGCCCTTTGAAATCTTCTGTTCAGCTCTTTTGCTTCATCATTTCTTCCATTTGCTTTAGCTACTTTACATTCAAGAGCAAGTTTCAGAGTCTCTTCTGACATCCATTTTGTTCTTTTCTTTCTTCCTTGTCTTTCTAATGACCTCTTGCTTTCTTCATGCGTGATGTCCTTGATGTTATTCCAGGACTCCTCTGGTCTTCAGTCATTAGAGTTCAATGTGTCAAATCTATTTTTTAGAAGTTCTCTAAATTCAGCTGAGATATACTCAAAGTTGTACTTTGGCTCTCCTGTGCTTCTTCTAATTTTCTTCAGTTTCAACTTGAACTTGCATATGAGCAGTTGATGGTCTGATCCACAGTTGGCCTCTGGCCTTGTTCTGACTGATGATATTGAGCTTTTCCATCATCTCTTCCCACAGATGTAATTGATTCGATTCCTGTTTGTTCCATCTGTTAAGGTCCACATGTATAGTCACTGTTTAAATTGTTGAAAGAAGTTACTTGCAATGAAGAAGTCATTGGTCCTGCAAAATTCTGTCATGTGATCTCCACCATGGCTTCTATCACCAAGGTCATATTTTCCAAGTACTGCTCCTTCTTCATTTCCAACTTTCCAATTCCAATCTCCAGTAGTTGTCAATGCATCTTGACTGGATGTTCAATCAATTTCAAACTGCAGAAGTTGGAAAAAATCTTCAATTTGTTCCTCTTTGGCCTTAGTGGTTGGCCTTCCTTGTAGGTATATGGATATTTGCCTATCACTAATAGCATTGTACTTCAGGATAGATTTTCAAATGTTCTTTTTGACAATGAATGCCACGCCATTCCTCTTCAAGTTGTCATTCCCAGCATAGTAGACCATATAATTATCCAATTCAAAATGGCCAACATCAGTCCATTTCAGCTTACTAATGCCTAGGATATCAATGTTTATGCATTGCATTTCGTTTTTGATGCTTTCCAATTTTTCTAGATTCATACTTCGTACAGTCCACATTCTCAATATTAACGAATGTTTGCAGCTGCTTCTTCTCATTTTGAGTTGTGCCACTTCCACAAATGAAGGTCCCGAAAGCTTGAATCCATCCACCTCATTAAGGTCAACTCTATTTTGAGGAGGCAGCACTTCCTCAGTCGTGTTTTGAGTGTGTTCCAACCAGAGGGGCTCATCAAAAAAAAAAAAAAAGGTCAACTCTGTTTTGAGGAGGCAGCACTTCCTCAGTCGTATTTTGAGTGTGTTCCAACCTGAGGGGCTCATCTTCTGGTGCTACATCAGACAATGTTCTGCTGCTGTTCGTAAAGTTTTCACTGGCTAATCCTTTTCAGAAGTAGACTGCTGGGTCCTTCTTCCCAGTCTGCCTTAGTCTGGAATCTCAGCTGAAACCTGTCTGCCATGAGTAACCCTACTGTTACTTGAATACTGGTGGCATAGCTTCCAGTATCAAAGCAACACAGAAGCCACCACAGTGTGACAAACTAATGTTACTATATACTTTGATTTCATGATATGTTTCTTTATTTTCATCATTGAAAGCTAAATACAACTTTTACTTAATATGATTTCCTAAATACTGGCAACAGTTTGTATCTATCCATTTATTAGCTAGCATACAGAAAAATCAGTTATTAGATTTGATTTATAAATAGAAAACTGGGCCTTAGTTGTCTATATATCATTTTCTTCATCTCTAAAATTAATATAAAAATAGTTAACTTGCAGGTCAATTTTTAAAAAATAGATGAAATTTGTATATATCTGACCATTCCTGAATCAATCCCAATGTCTAGGGGAATGTAATATGCAACTGGCCAGGCATGCTTGAAGCTCTAGGAGCCCAAAGCAAATGGACTGATTGGGATGGTTCTTTAGAGAAATGTTATGGAAGATTTACGAGAAGAACAATAAATTTAGAACATGCTAAATAAAATTAGAATGTACCTGAATGGTGCTGCTCACTACTTTGCCTATTTTGCCAGCTTTTTCATACTTTTAAGTGTTTTGTTTGTTTATTCTTTCATTCATTTAGAGGAACCAAAGATTAATTAATTTCTTTCTTATATGGCTTTTTAAAAATTTATTTTATTTTTGTTTTTGTTAGGAATATACACAGCAGAACATACAATTCAACAACTTCTACCTGTACAATTCAGTGACTGATTACATTGAGTTGTGTAACCATTCTCACCCTCCTTTTCTGAGTTGTGCCTTCCCATTAACATAAACTCACTACCCCATAAGTTTCCTGTCTAATCTTTTTAGTTGCTGGTGTCAATTTGATTCCGTACAGATAGATCTTTGAAGATCACAAAGCTTAGGGTACACTTACTTTACTAAAAAAAAAAAAAAACATTTTTTACTAGTTAAGCTAAACTATTGTTTGGTTTTAGGAAGACCTCAGGGATATTTTTGGTTTAAGTTTTAAAGATTATCTCAGGGAGAAAGTTTCAGGTGTTTATCCAGGCTCCACGGCTCCAGAAAGCTCGATTCATGAGAATTTGAAATTCTATTCTGCCTTTTCTTTTTTTTCAGGATTCTTTTATACAATCTTTCATCAAAATGTTCAGTAATGGCAGCTGGGTGCCCTCCTGTTCTTCTGGTCTCATGGCAAAGGGGACAGTTATTCATGGAGGAAATTAACCACGCATTACATTTCTTCTTCCAATTCCTAACTCTCCTTCTTTCTCTGTTGCTCCAGGTGAATAGAGAGTAATTGTTGTACCTTGGTTGGCTGCATGCAAGCTTTTAAGACCCCAGGTGCTATTATTTTGTTCTTTTCTCTTCATACTGTCCACCCTTTTTTTTCTCTCTGGTATTTCAGTGGTACTCTTGACTTTCTCATTTGAATATGGAAGGCTCTTAAATGTCTTTTGAGCTCTAGTTTGTATATCGATTAGCTTTTATTTCACTACAAACCTTTCCAAAAGTTGTAATTCTGCAAGTTGGCAATTTTGGCTGGGCTCACTGAGCCAATTCTCTGGTCTTGGCTAAGCTCATCTATGCATTTCAGTCAACTGTCCCGCTGGATAAATTGAGGTACATTACAATACCTGGCACATAGTAGGAGCTAAACATTATTATTATTGTCACTAGTCATGTTTTTTCCAAATAAGGAAAAAAAAATTTACCTCTAACTCTCTTTATAGGAGGAAAAGCTTTTTGTTCTTTTTCTATAACATCACCTATATACTCTATATACTTGTGATAACACCACAAATGGTGGATTACCATTGCTATAAATATCCTAATAAAAGGTGCAATCCATGGCTACACTGGAATATTATTGACCATATCTTATATTTATTTGCATCTCCTGAGAGCCTAACACAATATCAAGCACATATCCCTGCTGCTGTTGACCTTAAAGACCAGATGGTAATCATATCAGTGTTTCTTAACTGTATGTTGTATCCCTCTGGGGAACTCTGGGAGCATCCAAATGTACCCAAGAGAATAGCATTTTAGATGTCTAAATGTCTGCAAATAAAAAAGCTTTTTCACAACTAACCTCTTTTTTTTACTCTCCATTTCCAACCATTCTTTACTGACATCTGATGTTAAATTTTACCACATCTACTGTATGCTGGAAACCCTGGTGGCTATATGTTATTTCTTTTATATTTATATATTTGTAAAATAATAAGATCCCAGAGACTATGTATATGTGTGTGTTTATATATTAATATATATTACCTATATATATGAATATATATTTATGAATATCTATATATATAAAGTGAATAAGATGACCGAGAAGTACTAAACTTAGATTTCTAAAGAAATTCTGAGGATCTCTAATCCTGGGTGTTTTCTTTACTTCTGCAAGAAGGATTCTGCTTAATAAATTTATGGGCTGAATATCAAAGACTGTTAATTATCAAGTGGATTAAATAGCACTTGTTGCAATCAAAATATTTCATTATGCAATTATTCCTTACTGCTGTCGCTTTCTCTGAAGAAAGAGCAAAAAGGAAAATACCTATAGAGTATAAAAATTTCAGTTACAAATTTTACATGTGTGTACTGGGGAATGGGGTGATGCCATGAAATATATATATATATATATATATATATATATATATATATGCAGTATATGTATACTGTAATACAGACACTCCTCTGCTCTTCTGTCTCATGTCTTTTGGAAGACACTTCTATCATTTTTCTTGTACCTCTTCTGTCTCTAGTCTTGGTTGTTAACAGTAAATGGTGCTCAGTCCCTCAGTCTACAGTCATGTAGTCATAAGTCTACAGTCCCTTTTCTACTATGTATAAACAATATCAATTTCTGAGTGGCAGTTTTCTGTTAAAGGAATCTGCAAGTGAGAAGATGATGAATTATGACCATGCATTGCATGTTTGAGCAACATCAAGAAGGCCATTATAGCAGGAACAAAAGAAAATTAGAAAGGTAAGTAGCAGATAGATAAAGCAATACCTTGTAGGTGATAAAATTTTCCAATGGGCTATTGAAAGCTTTGAGTGGGGCTGGGGGGAGGGGGGTGGCGGGGAGGAGTGGCAATATCTGATCTGTGCATTTTATAATCTTTTAAAAGAGTATTCTGGATATTGGGTTAAAAATGAGGTATGGGGGGAAAAGGGGATCAGAGAAAGAGATGTTGGTTGCTTAAAATAGGGTGGTAGCAGTAGATGTAGTTTAAAGTGATCAAGTTGGAGATTTTTTACAAGGAGAGTGGACAAATCTTAACCAGTGAATTGAATGTTGACAGCGAGGCTGACCTTTAGGTTTTTAATATGATCAACTATAATCTTTTTAAAGAAGTAGAGAAGACTAGAGAGAATAGGTTTGAGAGGGAAAAAATCAGCAGTTACATTTTGAATATGTTAAGATTGAGGGTCCTATCGATAGTGCTTAAGATTAGGGCTCTGGAGTTTGGCTGCTCCACTACTTACGAGATGGACAAGCAACTTAAATTTTTTTTTGTCTCAGTTACATAATCTATTAAATAGAAAAATGGTAATAGCATTTACCTTCTAAATTTGTTCTGAGAATTAGTTAATCCAGAAAAATATTTTAGAATACTATTGAGTGCACTGTAAGCAATTGTTATTAGTAGTACTAGTACCATAAAAAGAAAAAAAATGTAGACAGTTATATAAACATGGACCTCAAAGGAGAGGTCAGATTTGAGCTATCAATAGGATTTAATGCCATTAGACCAGGTAAGACCACATAAAGAGTGAGTGCACACAGGAAAAAGAATAAAACCGTAGAGCCTTGACATATTCCAACATCTGAGACTAGGAAAAAGATAGAGAACAAAAGAGACTAAGGAAGAGCTGCCAGTGTAATTGAAGCAAAACCAGGAGTACCTGATGTTGTAGAAGTCAAGGAAAAGTGTTCATTTTAATAGATGGGGATTAATAAATGAACATTGGGTTGGGTAAGATGTGGGTTATTAGCAACTTTGGCCTACAACCTTTACTGGGAGTCATTGAAATGGGATGCTGAATGAGGTGACTCAATATGAGAATGAGTAAAAGAAGTCAGAGTCAATCACAATAAACTTTTTGAAGTCTTTTGCATTTCGTGGAGCAGATAAATGGGATTGGGAAGTAGAGAAGAATGGCAATTGAGGGCAAATTTTTAGTCAGACGGGAACTCTTGAGCCATGTCTGCAAGTTGATGACAATGATCCCACTATAGACATTAAGGGAATTTTCCCAGTCTCCTCGGTACTGGAACACATTTGAAATGGAACGAATGAACATTTGGATAAAGAGAACATTATCTACTTGCCTCCAAGTGGAGAATCTGTAATCACCCATAAAGAGTGAAGCTAAGATTTTGATTATACTCTATCCCATAGTCTATTTATGTGAATGAGAAAGAGGGTCTTTTTTTACATAAAGAAGGTGGGAGTGATACCTTAAGGAGCTATTTCTTGGTACTACTAAACTCCGTTTTGTCTCTTAAGAAAGAGACAAACTAATCTTTCATTACTAAATAAAATAAAAATTTTATTCTCAACCAGGGTAAAATAATGCTACATAGTATGTGGTGTGTGTGTACCTCCTATGCCTGATATTGTTATTGAACTCAAAACAGTTAAGTTTGAATGTATGAGCAAAAAATTGACCCCATTTTTTTTATGTTCTCTAGTCTTTGAGTCTAGCCAGATCAAATCTTTAACTGTACTGTCATGCATCTTGCTTTCCCCTGACTAAGTTCTATATTTGTTAACACAGAGTTGTAGATAAATAACTTTCCCATACCTTTCAAACTCAAGAATGTGTGATTATGTAGCTCCCCAATATAATTTTCATTTTTTGCATAAAGCCAGTTCAAATGAATTTTTTAATGTTTCCCTGACTACTATCTTCTTTCAGAAATGTTTCCCAGATAAATTTCATTTTGTTCTGATAATTTGTTTTTGCTCCATGTTTCTATTATTTGCATTTGCTATTATAAATGTAACATTTATGTATTTTGGTTGTTTCATCCTAAGAGTTGCATATACTCTTGTTGTCTTAAAAATAATGAATGATTGATATTAATGATGCCAAATTGAAGATTCCATGTTAAGGTGGTATAGTTGATTTTATAAGCACAAAAAAATCTAGAGGGTGGCCATGGTTTAAATTCTTCCCCAAACAGCTGCCTTCTAAAACGGGCTTATTATGAGGAAGTTTGAAGGAGAAAATAAAGATGGCTGTGATCATCATTGCTAAGGAAAAAAATTAAAAATAATTACTACTCTCAAACAGCGGCACTTTTCCTAACATTATAACCACATTTGTTTACTCATTCAACATTTACTGACCGTCGTTATAGACTGACTTGCATCCCTAAAAAAGATACGTTGAAGCCCCAACACCAGTGCTGGTGAATTTGACCTTGTCTGGGGTACTAGGGTTTTTTGTATGCAGATGTTATCAATTAAACTAATGAAGGGAGTCCTGATCCTAATCCTGTCAGAGTGGTGCTTTATAAAAGAGAGAGACAGGGAAACAGTCATAAGACATGGGTTGGGGTGGGGGGAAGACAGCAACATGTAGGGGTGAAGGCCTGCATCAAGGGAATAGCAGTGAACCTGGCATTGTCTATAAAATGTACAAGCTTTAAATGACTCTTGGCCTTTAGGGGAGAAAAGACAAGTTGAGTTCTCAGTGAAAAAGCAAATGAAGTCTTCCCTCTGTTCTTTTATAGACTGCTTTAGTTTCTTATTGCTGCTCTAAAAAATCACCACAAACTTAGTAGCTGAAAACAACACAAATGTATGATCTTACAGTTCTGGAGGTCAGAAGTCTTAAATGGATCCTTCAGGTTAAAATCAAGGTATCTACAGAGCTGTGTTCTTTTTGGAGGCTCTAGGGGAAAATTGGCTTTCTTGCCTTTTCCGTCTTCTAAAAGCATCTGTATTTCTTGTCCGTGGCCCCTTTCTTCATCTTCAAAGTGTTGCTTCCATTGCCAAGTCTTTCCTCTCTAACTTTGACCCTCTTGCCTTCTCTTGTAAGAACCCTGGTGATTACCCAGATAATCTAGGATAATCTTCTTATCTCAAGATCTTTAATCATATCTGCAAAGTCCCTGGCAGGTTCCAGGGATTAGGATGGGAACATTTCTGGGTGACCATTATTCTGCCTAACAAAGTAACTGTCTGTGAATCATTGCAACCCCTACCATGGTTGTGAAATAGAGCTAAATTTAGTGCCTTTGTCAATCTACACCAGACTGAAAACCTACTAGAGTCTTACTTCTGCTCTTCCTCAGCCCTGGTGTGTGGTGGTTAAGAGCTATGGTGCTAACCAAAAGGTCAGCAGTTTGAATCCACCAGGTGCTCCTTGGAAACCCTATGGGGCAGTTCCACTCTGTTCTTTAGGGTCTCTATGAGGCGGAATTGACTCCATGACAAAGGGCTTGGTTTGTTTGTTTGTTTGTTTTCCTTAGCCCTATGATGTGACCATTCATTAGTTTAGCATAAATGGGCAAAAAAATAAATAAATAAAATAAAGAAACCCATTGCTTTCGAGTCGATTCTGACTCATACCAACTATAGGACAAGACAGAGTAGAACTGCCCCATAGGGTTTCCAAGGAGTGACTGGTATCTTTAAACTGCCGACCTTTTGGTTAGCAGCTATAGCTCTTAACCACGACACCATAAGGGTTTCCAAATGGGCAAAAGGAAGAAGTTATTCTTGCTACTATGAATCCTGTTAACCATTTTCTCATCCATTCACTTCGGAGGTAAATATGGGTTGATGTTTCATAAAATGTTTTATATGAGCAGTTCTCTCTTATATACACGAGACAAGTGAAAGATTGGAGTAAGACATTTTGGCCATTGAACAAGGTTTGTTTAAAATAGCCCATAGTAGAAATTTTCTATGCAGTTTGCTTCAAAGCAAGATCTATTCCAATAAGTGACAAGAGATACTAGACAATTATTTCTTTTGTCTCTTCTACCTTTATATTTAAAGAAAACATTAACATTATTATTACTGTCTATTCATCCCAAAAATGGATAGTGAATATCCATGCTTTCCATATTATTTTCACTTTCCAGATAAAGTAATAGAGGAATTGAAAAATTAAGATTTTGCCGATTGTAAAACATATGTGGAATCAACGTTAAATATGGTGTTTAACGACTCTAAAACTTGTCAACCTTTTTCTTCTCTTTTTTATTTAATAACAACAAAAGATTTTCTTAACTGTGATATCTGATTATGCTGCTTTCATTCCTGACACGTAATCATAAAAGATTACTTGGCTTTCTTAACCAGGGAAGTAGAGGAACACCACTAGAGTCCCTGAAGACATTCTCAATTCCACTGAATCAAAATAACAGATTTCGGTCTTAGTCCGAGCTCATGTTTATCTGGAAACGAATACTGCCTGGGCATGTTGGCTAAAATACATACGGAACATTTTGTAGGTGATGTTACAAGGCAGGTACCCTTTCTGATTTCAGTTCTGTTAGCTGCCCTTCAGCGCGTTCTATTTATTTAATAAGGGACATAAACATTTAGGCGCATTACGTGCTTTTTTTGGTCTTCTTTCAAGAGAGAGCAAGTGAGGTTAATCATTCTCGCATATGTTGCATGAGAACATCGGATTTATTTGTCGCATTTATTCTCTTGGTGAGCCTTTCCTTTTAATATGCCTAAGTGAGCTAATTTTTAAGATAATGCAATATGTTTTCTTTATGCTGCTGCCCAGTGTTGGAGTAAATTAGATCCTAAAACCAGGAAATATGCATCTGTCATTGGCTTTAAGGAGGGTATGAAGTGTCTTTTCCTGGGAAAGCATCGTTGCAGATGACTGCTTATTTGATGCAAATTTTGACACATGTGGGACTATTAATGTGGTGATGCCCTCCATGAAATTGTACAGCTGCTACCGAAAGAGCCAATTGTGAACAATATGATGCGTCATCAGGGTCTGTGTGGCCAAGTCAGTGAGTGAAACCATCCCAGAGCACTGATTCAGTTTCCCACTTAAGAGGTTGATAACAACAAAATCCCAACATTTTATTCATTTTAACTTGGAATTAATTATGAATACTTTTCATCAGATAACTCCAATTTTAAATGTGTTTCACAAAGGTCTTAGAATGCTTATCTCTGAGCTCGGATTTAATTTAAAAATCTTTCTATATTTATCAAGTTTTGTGGCATTAAGATGAAATCAGCATTGATTTCTATACTGCATTGTGCTTCCTGAAACATTTATCTATAATCATAGTAAAGTCACCTAAACTCTCTATGACTGTATCTTTATTACTTTGTTAAAGCCTTAGCACATGAACAAAAAAGATTGTGTGTGTGTATGTATATGTTTTGAACTTATGTTAAACTTTCTGTGGGTAAAGATGTTGGCTGCTGTGGTGAAGACTAAAATAACAGCTTTATATAAGATACAAATGTATTCCTCTCCCAATAATTGTCCAGAGGTAAGAAGTGCATGGCTAATTTGGCAGCTAGATTCTTTCTCTTTCATTCTGCCATCCTCAACGTGGAGCTTCCATTTTGTTGTAGGCACTGGTACTATTCACCGTTATTTCCACTGCTCCTCCTTCCAGACACGTAAAAGGATAGCATTTACCCACTCCAAGTTAGAAGGGGCTACGTGAATTGCTTCGGCCAAAGGTATGTGAGTAGAAGTGAGCAGTATTACTTTCAGATGAATGCATTTAAAAGCTGGTGTGTGATTCTCCATCTCTCTCTTGCTCTGCTGCAGTGATGATGAAAGTACATTTTGACACAGAGGTGCAGAGCTGAGCTAACACACCCAGGCTGTTGTCCTGGAGAGCCGCCCAGATCAGAAGCACACTTCCAGAGAAGCAAGTGGCTGCTTTAAGACACACAGACTGGTGGGCTGTTTGTTACTCACCATATCCTAGCCTACTCACACACAGCTAATGACCAGTTCTTCCTAGTCTTTTTCATGCTCTTATTCTTTTGACCGGCTACAAAGTGATAGTGACGATGTTTGATCTGGGGCAGAAAATACTGAATTTTCCTCAATGAAATAAATTCTAAATTATATTTAGGTGGGGAAACTCTCATTAGATAAATGTGGAGGCTTATTTTTCTTTGTACAACTCACTGATGTTCATTTTAGACTGATACAGTTGATCTTTCCCTCTTAAAAGAAAACTAGCAAAAAAATCTTATCTTTCCAAACAGAAAGCAAAATACGTGGCATCCACTCCAAACACAGCAAGCTTTTAAAAGTGGGATAGCAAAATAGATGATTTTTTCTTTTGCTAAACACACATGCAATTTTTATGCCACTTAAAGTAATCGATTCCTAATAAAATCTATTAAAGGTTTTAATACATTTTGTATTGATCATTCTGTAAGATATAGTCTTTTCTGTTATCCACATAGTGTAAAATCATATCATCAATTACAATTATTAAAACATGTAAAAGATTATGTTTTTGGCTTCTCAGAAATGTATGTCAGGTTGGAGACATTGCAGCAAGGTAGCATCCTTAGAAAATGACCCTGAGAAATTGACCCCACATTTACTTAATCCGATAGCAAGCACTGAGGAATATGCTGGGGATATTGCCAGTTCATTTCCCCTGGTGGCAATGCAGGAAAAAATGGAACCTCAAAATCTGTCAGGTGTGGTCCAGAGGATATTAGGAAAAAAGAGCAGATATACCAGCAAAGGGGACCTGAAGTGAAGGAGTCTTCACCAAGTCCAGACATGTCATTGAACGTACTGTGGGGAGTAAAAGCCAAGAATGTGTGTTCCTTTCAAAAGGAGAATACACCCTGATCTCTTGATTTGTGTAGTCATTTTCAGACAGGTAAATGCTTGTGTATGTTGGTATCATCCAGTCACCACCATCTTTGCCAAAACAACCCACACAGGAGCATTATATTGCAACCATCAGCAAGCTTATATAGAGTTGCATGATTGGAATCTTAGCTTTTATTTATTACTAGGTGTATTCACATATACCATGAATTTACTGTATTTTTACACAAATAATGTGCACCTTCTATGTTTGTTGGCCGGCCATGCCCTTCTCCTGCCCCCCCACACAAGGTCCTTTTATAAGTGCACTATACTCATTTTTCTTTACAGCAACACGTGGAAGAGGATCGGCATGGCAGTACTTGTGAGGATGCCACACAGGGGAGGGTGCTGCCAGCAGGCAAACACAGAGGTAGCACGTTATTTGCATAAAAATATGGTAATTACATAAATGGTTAGTCATAGTCATAGAGAGATATTCTGAGAAAAAATGAGATATATGTAAGTTTGTTATTGTTTTTATTATTTTAAAATTTTCACAGACAATAATTAAACAGTACAGAAAGATGGATTGTAAAAATGGAGTAATACATGCAAAATTCAGGATTGCAGTTGATTTAAGATGGGAGAAGGAGGCAGTGAAGAGAATGTGATCAGGTAGGAGGGGTTTCAATTTTTACAAGGTTTTATATCTCAGGCTGGGTTGAATATTGATACATGAATTTTGTAATAAATATTCTTTATAGTATTTTGTATGTCTGAAATATTTCATTATAATTTTAAAATCTCACACTCTGTTTATCCTCCTCTTTCTATATTATTTTTCCAAATGCTTTAGCAGTAAGGACAAAATTTGGTAGGAGTCATTTTTCTAAAATTTTTTCCAGTTATTCATTCTTTACTTTGATTAAATCCATTTGTTTCCTCATATTTTCTGTTACTTTAATTGATATGAACCCTTTTGGCCAATTTTAATGCAAATGTATATTTATTATTTTGTTGTTATTGTCAACTAAGAATAATACTTTGATGAAGTGAAATTAAAATACAGATTGTGGGAACTGCACTGATAATATGGACAAAAGTGTACATTTTACTTTATGTAGGTAAATTTAGAGGGATGTATTTTTTTTTTATTATTGATTAGAGGTTTTAAGAGCCTAACTTTTCTAATTAACTGTAATAACTTTATTTAGACTACCATTACAGAGAAAAGTGGTGATATCACTAGTTCAGAGAGAGCATGTAGGTTTTATTTTCATTTCACTGTTTTCATCTGTTCATTTTGCTCTTGTCAGCTAAGAAGACATATAATAGGTTATATTTTCTGATGACAGAGAGATTACTTCAGTTAAATGTGTCCTATGGGCTAAGATAAATGGGTCATGTTTTGAATATTTATAGAAAAACCCTGTAGACAGTGGATGTTTTAAGTGTATTTTCTTGTATTAAATTTAAAAAAAAAATTTTTTTTTTGTTATTAATATGGAAATACGGCCTGTTGGATTCCATCTAATTATGTGTTTCTTAGTCTCAGCCCTGACTTCCTCTATTTACATTCCCTGTACCCTCGTAACTTCAGGGCTTCCTTTGTGAAGGGAGGGTCAGAACTTGTCACAGAGCCAGCAGACATGTCAGATATCAGGCTATTTCCCTGAGATGGTCTTGGTGCAAAGCACACACATTTGCATGATGACCTTTGTAAAACCAAACAGAGAAGGTGCTGCGAGGGTCATTGCCTAAGCCCAGCTAATGAACTGATTATCCCCCAAAGCCTGGCACAGTAGTCTGAATAACAATGAAGAATGGAAAGTTCACTTAAAAAAACTCTCTGAGGGGCAAAATAAATCCCTGAAGTAGAATTTTTAATAAACTGATTGTACATTGCAGTCAGTATTTTAATTGTCTGTTACTGGATTGACCAATGCTAAGAGATCAAACTGTTTGTTGCAAAGAGGTATTGTTTTGCACTCAAATACGCTTTAGTTTTTAACTAGTTCTCTGTCCCCAAACTATTGCTCTATAAAGAGTCCTTTTGAGAGGTAGGCAGGAGACTGTGATAAACAAAAATAGTACAGAACATTTCTAGGAAAGAAAATTTGTAGGCATTTTCACTTAAGTTTTGTTCTCTAGGGCAAATTGATGTGTACATGAATTAAGTTTTTTTTTTTTTTAATTATTCTTTCTCCGTATATAATTTCTACACAAGCATATGGCATAGTATTCCTAGATAGGTAACATTATAACTAGTTGATATGGAAATCATTTTGGCAATATTTTAGTAACTAAATCTTCCTTATCAGAATGAATTCAAAAGAAAAGAGAAATGACTTATACTTGGGACTTTTAGATTCAGTTGACACACTCAGGTTTTAAACTCATCTATGCCTCTGTTCGTTAAGGGTAACATCTGAATCAGAGATAATATGACCTGTAGTTTGGCGGTTCACCTAATTTTTGGCCAAAAGTAATGTGTTATAGAGATGATACGCTTTTGCATGTTTAGCTACTTGATGTTGAAGTTGATTGATTGGCTAATGTTGAATAATATTAACATTAATCTATTCTTTTCAATTTGTATCCCAGATTTTTTTTTTTTTTTACATCAATTCCTGTATTAACTGTTATATTTAGGTACCAGCCAGTCTGGCTTAGTTATAACATTATCATGAAGTGTTTCATGCAATTTAAACCTGTGCTCCAAAATCTTAATCTATGAGAACAAAATTCGAGACTAAAAGCATTCATTGTTACCAATATCACGTTTGTTTAGCATTAAAGGAAAGAGTATGAAGGACAGTAGATTTGCAGTGCTGATAAAGTGGACTAACCTTCCTTCTTAAAACTCTGCTGATAAGAGAATCTTGTATTTGCCTGAATCTCTTCTCTGACCACTTTCAATGGAGTCTGGTTGATGTCCTTTTTCTTGTCTCCCCCTTAAATTTCAACGTTCAATGGAATTCTTCCATGGGCCTTCTCTTTTTTCAATTTGCTTCTCTCTGAACATTCTTATCTCTTCCTCTGACCTCAGATGATGACATCCAAATATATACCTCAATCCTCTTTTTTGAGATCTGAACTGATACTTTAGACTGTTCAGTAGCCACTTCCAACTGATTATCACAAATATCCTACAATTATGCTTCTAGCAACGATTGTGAGGATGGCTCAGGACTTGGCAGTGTTTCATTCTGTTGTACATAGGGTCACTATAAGTCAGAACCAACTCAACAGCACCTAAAAACAACAACAATGCTTCTAAAACTGGGTCCATTATCTTCTTTCCGAAAGTCTTTTATTCCCTTTCAGGCTAAGAGAATCAATATTCATCCAGTAAATTAAGTAAAGAATTGCTTTTTCTTTTCTTTATCTACCCTTTCCCCCAGGATGCAATATCATTGAGCACTGTCTATTCTACCCAAGAAATATTTCCTGAATCCATCTACAGTTGTTCATTTGAATAGCCACTAAATTAATGCATTCCCTCATTATTTCTGACTATGTTATTTTAAGAATACTCTAACCAGTCTGTCCTTTTCATTCATCCTTAACGCTGCAGTCAAAATTATGTTTATTTTAGACCACCCGTATCATTTTTCTACTTAAATACTACTGGTGATTTCTTTTGGATCCCTGGTCAATAAGGAAAAGTCCAAACTCCTTAGCATGCTTAAAATACCTTACTTTCCATTTCCAGATTCAATTCCTGTGATTTTTTTCTGCTCAGTCTTTGCTAGTCACACTAGACAATAAGACACCTTTGACAAAGAACACTTTCTCCACAAAATGTTTACCAAACTGCCTTCCATGAAAAGAATTGTTTCCTTTCAGTGCCCTCATCATCTTTTGGGCACAACTTAGTTAAGTACTCTTTACAAAAATATGCACTTAAGGCTATAAATTCCCCTCTAAATATAGCTTTATCATGCAAATTGTAATATGCTGCATTTTTGTTATCTTTTAACTAAAATTTTTTAATTAAAATGAAAACACTTTCCATCTTATACAGTGATTTATTTTTTGATCCATGAGTTATGTAAAAATTTAGAATTATATTGCTTGACTGCTAAATATATGGGTTTTTTGATTATCTCTTTTAGCATTGATTTCTACTTTTACTCCCCTGGGATCAAGGAACTTAACTCTGAATAATTTCAATCCTTTAAATTTTGTTTATATTTGTTTTATGGCCAATTCTGGTAAATGTTCCATGTGCCCTTAGAAAGAATGTATTTTCTAATATTATTGAGAGTAGTGTTTTGGATATTCCAGTTAGGTCCAGAGAATTTATTATGTTATCCAACTCGTCAATATCCTTACTAATTGTTTTACTTCCTTGTTTCATCAGTTATTGGAAGATATATATTAACAGAACCTGCTCTATTTGTGTATTTTTCTATCTTTTTAATTCTGTCATTTTTTGGCCTTATGTATTTTGGGACTATATTAAATTGAACATACACATTTAGGATAGTTATATTTTCCTGGTAGTTTGAAAGTTTTCTGTAATGAAATATGCCCTTTTATTTTCAGTATTATTAGTATTATTTTTGCCTTACAATCTACTTGTTCTGATATTAGTATAGCAAAACCAACTTTCTTTTGGTTGGTGTTTTCAAGGTGTGTCTTTTTTTATTCTTTCACATTCAAGATTAAAGATTCTAAATGGTTATATCTTTCTCTAGAGAGAAATATAGAATTATGTAGTTATTGTAGTCACAACTCATTTTGATCTAACTCGGGAATGATCTTTCTTCATTCTGGGTTTCAGATTTTTTAAGGCTTGGTCTACCTCTTATTCACATCTAGAATGTAGTAGCCCTCCTGGGATCCCACCAGGTGGTTATATCAACCCCTCTCACTTGTAGGGTCATAAGCTTCAATTTTACTTCCCCAAAACAAGAAGCCTGCTTTCTGCTCCTGTTTTTAGCTTCTCATTTTTATGCAACTTAACCCATTGCCCTTGAGTCAATTCTGACTTATAGGGACCCTATAGGACAGAATAGAACTGCCCCATAGGGTTTCCAAGAAACACCTGGTGGATTCGAACTGCTGACCTTTTGGTTAGCAGCAGTAGCTCTTAACCACTATGCCACCTTGGTTTCCTTATGCAACGTAGGAATTAGCAAATGCTTCATTGAGATCATTTGTGAAGTAGCCATACTGTAGCGTGTGGTATATGGGAAAGAAATGGAGGTGTTTCATGAAGTTTGAAACATTCTGGGACACTGAACCCCTCCCCACACCACTACCTGAGAATAACAAATACAGGGGAGGAAGCCATTCTTTTTCTTATGAAGAGACTTCTAAATGGGTGTATCAACTTGGAAATGTATGTTTTCAATAAATTGTGCCAACAGTAATATTCCTTAAAGGAAACCAAAGTCAGCTGAAGTGTTGATGGTGGTTCTCAGAGTCAGGTCACTGGAAAATGGCAGCTTGTGCTGATTTGTGAGTTCAAATAAAGGACCCATTCCAAAAACCATGAAACACTTAGAGGGGGCCATATAGGAGATGAAGAATCTGTTGTTCTGCATTTGGAGACTAGCAGGGCAATATCGGTATTGTGGTATAAAAGGCTTCATATTTGCCCAAATCCTATGGAGGTCAGAATACTTTTGATTTTCATGTATAACATGCCTGATTCCCAGCTCATCCCTGATAAGAAGCATCTATTGCACATAATGCTTGTTTATAAAAGAATTTCTTTGTAGGCTTCATCAACATGTCCCTATGGTTATATCAAAAGAAGTGTCACAGAATACTACATTCTGTGCAAGTATCTGGCAGTGATATAGTCACCCATGCCACTTGGAAGAAGGCACCAAGACATGCTTCATAGGAAACATGACATTGAGTTGTCTCTTGAAGAATGTGAACATTTTTATTATTTCTTTTTATCCAGGAGAAGACGAAATGTCATTGAAGAGCCAGTATGCCAGAAAAGGTGTATAAAAAAGGTGTATAGCAAACAATAATTCTTGCCATTAGGGTCATGTAGAATTTGCTTAGGACTAGACTAGATTAGAAGAAGAAGTGAAGAACCAAGATCTACCTAAGATAAAACCAACCTCGTATAAAAATAATGAACATATTAAACAGCAAATTTACAGAAAATATTCTGCTCATAATCATTTGACAAGACTCTTGTGGCACTGGCATTTGTTTGTTTCTTTGTTTTTTAGAGTTTTAATTTTTTTATTGTGCTTTAAGTGAAAGTTTACAGTTCAAGTTAGTTTCTTATACAAAAATTTATACACACCTTGTTATGTTACCCTAGTTGCTTTGCCTGTAATATGACAGCACACTCCTCTTTTCCACCCTGTATTTCATGGGTTCATTCAGCCAGCTCCTGTCCCTTTCTGCCTTCTCACCTTGCCTCCAGACAGGAGTTGCCCATTTAGTCTCATATACCTACTTGAGCTAAGAAGCATACTCTTCACAAGTATCATTTTATGTATTACAGTCCAGTCTACTCATTGTCTAACAGTTGGCTTCAGGAATGATTTCAGTTTTGGGTCAACAGAGAGTCTGGGGGCCATGACTTCTAGGGTCCCTCCAGTCTCAGTCAGACCATTAAGTTTGGTGTTTTTAATAGAATTTGAATTCTGCACCCCACTTTTTTTCCTGCTCCATCAGAGACTCTCTCTGTTACATATCCTTCAGGGTGGTCATCAGTGGTAGCCAGGCACCATCCAGTTCTTCTGGTCTCAGGCTGATGGAGTTTCTGGTTTATGTGGCCCTTTCTGTCTCTTGGGCTCATATTTTCCTTGCATCTTTGGTGTTCTTCATTCTCCTTTGCTCCAGGTGGGTTGGGATCAATTGATGCATCTTAGATGGTTGCTTCCTAGCTTTTAAGACCCCAGACTGTAATCACCAAAGTGAGATGTGGAACATTTTCTTAATAAACTTTGTTACGCCATTGACCTAGATGTCCCCTGAAACCATGGTCCCTAGACCCCTGCCCCTGCTACTCTGTCACTCGAAGTGTTTGGTTGTATTCAGGAAAATTCTTTGCTTTTGGTTTAGGCCAGTTGTGCTGAATTCTCCTGTATTGTATGTTGTCCTTCCCTTCACCTAAGGCAATTTTTTTTTTTTTTTTTTTTTTTATCTAGTTAGTGGATACCCATCTCCCTCCTATTATTGCAGAGCTGTCAATCTCTCTTTTCAATGCTGTTAGAATTTGTTTTATGTATTTTGGAGCCCTGTTGTTGGGTGAGTAAATGTTTTTTATGGTAATGTCCTCCTGGTGTATTGACCCTTTAATCATTATATAGTGTCCTTCCTTACCCTTTGTGGTAGATTTTACTTTAAAGTCTATTTTGTCAGAAATTAATGTTGCCACTCCTTCTCTTTTTTGATTGTTGTTTGCTTGATGTATTTTTTTTCCATCGATTGAGTTTTAGTTTGTTTGTTTCTTTAAGTCTAAGATGTGTCTCTTGTAGGCAGCATATAGACTGATGTTTTTTTTTTTTTTTTTAACCCATTCTGCCACTCTCTGTCTCTTTATTGGTGCATTTAGTCCATTTATATTCAGTGTAATTATCGATAGGTGTGAGTTTAGTGCTGTCATTTTGATGTCTTTTTTTTGCATGTTGTTGACAGTTTCTTCGTTCCACTTAATTTTCTGTGCCGAGTCATTTTTCTGTACATATTTTCTTTTCATTGTTGTTGATTTTGTATTTGCTGAGTCTTTATGTTTTTCTTGTTCATTATTTTGATGTGTAGCATTGTTTGCTTCCTTTGTGGTTACCTTAATATTTATGCCTATTTTTCTAAGTTTAAAGCAATCTTTTATTTATATTGCCTTGACTTCCTCTCCATATGAAAGATCTATGACTACATTTTTTAGTTCCTCTTTTTTGTTTTAGTGTTGTCATCTTTTACATATTAACATCTCTGTTTCCCTATTTTCAGTGTTTTAGCTTTGATTTATTTTTGTGACTTCCCTATCTTGGTTGATACCTGGTTGCTCTGTCCTATGTTCTAGCCTTGGGTTGTTATCTGATGTTATTGATTTTCTAACTGGAGGATTCCCTTTAGTATATCTTGTAATTTTGGTTTGGTTTTTACAAATTACCTAAATTTCTGTTTATCTGGAAATGCCCTTGGAAATGCCCTAATTTGCCTTCATATCTGAGAGACAGTTTTGCTGAATATATAATTCTTGGCTGGCAGTTTATTTCCTTCAAAACTTTGTATGTGTCATCCCACGGCCTTCTTGCCTGCATGGTTTCTGTTGAGTAGTCCATGCTTAGTCTTATTGACTCTCTTTTACAGATGATTTTTTGTTTATCCCTAGCTGCTGCTCTTAAAATTCTCTTTTTATCTTTGGTTTTGGCAAGTTTGATTATAATATGTTTTGGTGACTTTCTTCTGGGATCTACCTTGTGCGGGGCTCGATGACCATCTTGGGTAGATATCTTTTCATCTTTCACGATATCAGGGAAGTTTTCTGCCAACAATTTTCTCTGTATTTTCTGTTAATCCTGCCCCACCCCCCCATCCCCCACCAACCCATTCTGGCACTCCAATCACTCCTAGATTATTCCTCTTGATAGAGTCCTACATAATTCTTAGGTTTTCTTCATTTTTTAAAATTCTGTTATCTAATTTTTCCTCAAATAAGTTTGTGTCAAATGCTTTATGTTCAATCTCACTAATTCTGACTTCTGTTGCCTCAATTCTGCTCCTATGACTTTCTATTGAGTTGTCTAATTCTGAAATTTTATTGTTAATATTCTGGATTTCTGTTTGCTGTTTCTCTATGGATTCTTGAAGCCTGTTAAATTTGTCATTTTGCTCTTCTATAATCGTCTTAAGTTGCCCTAATGCTTTGTCTGAGTGTTCCTTGGCTCATTCTGCATTTTGCCTTATCTTCCTGATCTCTTGAAGAGTTCTGTATATTAATCATTTGTATTCTACTTCTAGTAATTCCAAGAAGTTATCTTCCTCTGGAAGATTTCTTGATTCTTTGTTTTGGGAGCTTGCTGAAGCCATCATGGACTGCCTCTTTATGTGATTTGATATTGACTGTTGTCTCTGAGCCATCAATAAGTTATTATATTTATTTATTTTATGTTTGCTTACTGTGTCCTAGCTTCTTGTTTTGTTTTATATTGATAGGCCCAAAAAGGCTGCTCATGTAGCTATTTGATTACAGGCACCTTTGAAGCTCTAACATCCTGTCACCAGGTTGTTAGACCTGTTACTAGGTGTGTGAGCCCAGGATTCCGTTTATGTTTCTTGTGTGGCTTCAGCTCAGGTGTCCAGGTAGTTGGTCACCAGTTGTGTGATACAGGCTCTCACCTACAGATCTAAACAGGCAGGGGTGATTGATGTAGGCACAGGTATCTGGCTGTAGTAGGGGGACGTGCTGAGCAAGGCAAGGGGCTGACAGCTGCCACTGAATGTCAGGGAGGAAAGCATATCTCTGTTCCCTAGAGTGTGTAGGTGGATGGGTTTTGCAGCCAGATTATGGGTACCCAATGCTGTTGGCTGTAAGGACTGTGAGGCATCACTTATTCTTGGACCCCTGTTGTGGGTGACTAGGTCGTGTAGGTGGAGCCACCAGTCCTCAGGCCCCTGGTATTGGTAGGTGAGGACTCTACTTAATAGGTAGAGCAATGTCAAATATCACAAACCTGACACTCCACCAGTTGATGTCAGGCTTCAGTTATATACCCTGTTGTACTTTGCTAATGATGGCCTATGTTGTTGAAATGGGTCCACATAGGTCTATGCAAGGGTGAAAGGCATTCAAAGTCTGTGGACCCTTTATGCCTGTGCCTAGGCAAAGGAGCTGTACCTGCCCTGGGTTCCCTGCTTAAGGGAGCTAACAGATTATTTTTTCTTGTTTGTTAATTTATTCCCTCTCTAAGGCCAGGGGAATGGCTCAGGGGATGTGACAAGTCTTACTCCTGGCCCAGGGGACATGGCAGTCTTTGAAGCAAGCCTAGGACCTGGTGATGAGTGGGGAGGGGACAGGAAAATGGGAGAGAGGTTTTTCCCAAAGGGGTGTTCTGGAGGCTTGAGTAGACTCTCCAACACTCTTGCTCCTGATATGGAAAACACATCCTGATTGCCACTGCTTGCCATACCACTCGTGCTAGCCAATCTGGCCTGCAGGGTGCCAGTTCCCACTGGGTCAGGCCTGGCAACTCTTCATTGCTTCTGAACCATCTCTCCCTTCCCCTGCCACTCAGTCTGACTCCTCAACTTTGCCTTTGATGTCCAGGCCCTCTAGCTTGTCATATATAATTGATTCACTTGTTTTTTCTGGTCTCTGTTGTTAAGAGGGACCACAGGAAGCATCTGTCTACTCTGCCATCTTGGCCCCACTTCCTCTCTTTCTTTTTTGATGATTCTCTAAATAAGTCCTAAATGGAAAAAAAAAAAAAAAAATGAAGCTCCTACAATTCCATATTTACCACATAGGGCAGAATACCCCTTTACAAATCAAGTTCTGCAAACTTGACAATTACGTGCAAACCCCACATTTAATTATTGTATCTATGAATGTTTTTCTTTCTTAGAGAGTGTGAAGATTGGATACTTCAAAGCTAGCATCTTCTTGATTTACACTTTTTTAAATTTCTTAATTTACATTTTGAAATATAAACATAATATTGTATATGAAACTATGCAGTAAAGATACTTACTGCTATTCTCTTCTAGTATTTCCCAACCTTGGCACCTTTGACATTTTGGGCTGGATAATTCTTGCATGTAGGGGGCTGTGGCTCTTTGTATTCTAGAATGTTTAGCAGCATTTCTGGTCTCTATATTTGGAAACCCTGGTGGCGTAGTGGGTTAATGCTACGGCCGCTAACCAAAGGGTCAGCGGTTCAAATCTGCCAGGCACTTCTTGGAAACTCTGTGGGGCAGTTCTACTCTGTCTTATAGGGTTGCTATGAGTCAGAATCAATTTGACGGCACTGGGTTTTGTTTTATTCACCAGATGCCACTATCTCTGGCCACTCCCCCTAGATGCCAGTTTTAAGGGCCACTGACCTCTGGAGATGTTGATAAAAATAAACTTATACTGTATTCACCCAGGCAGGAAAGGTGATAATCCTAAAGGACTCAATATCCTAACTAGCAAACCAAATTACTGCTGTCGAGTTGATTCTGACTCATAGCAAGCCTATATTACAAAGTTGAACTACCACATAGGCCTTCCAAGTATATAAATTTTTACGGAAGCAGATTGCCACATCTTTCGCCTACAGAGCAGGACTGGTTGGTTCAAATCACCAACATTTCTGTTAGCAGCCAAGCATTTTAACCACTGCTTCACCAGGGCCTCTATCTTAACTAATACTGTGTATTATTCACTACAAAGATCGCTCAAACAGGGAACTTGAGAGTAATAAACCTATTAAGCGTTGCACAGGTTTTCTTAGGCAATATTGGGACAGTAGAAACTTTTGTGAGAAAGGAAAAAAAGCTTAAATGTGATTTTCAATATGAGTATAGACCTTCAAAGGAGAATTTTGTAATACTTTTATCCTTTAGAAAAAGCGTAAAGAACCATGGCTTCAAGTATTACTCTACTTGAAGAATTGACACATACTGTATTACCTTTTTTTTCTTACTATTTTTGAGTGTGATGTTATAAATAAGCTCAGTAAGTTCTATTTATCATTGTTAGGTGCCATTGAGTTGGTTCTAACTCACTGTGATCCTATGTACAACAGGACAAAACACTACCAGGTCCTGTACCATCCTTGTAATAGTTGCTATGCTTGAGCCCATTGTTGCAGCCACTATTATCAATTCATCTCATTAAGGGTCTTCCTCTTTTTCTCAGACCCTCTTCTTTACTAAGCATGATGACCTTCTCCAGGGACTGATCCCTCCTGATAGTATGTCCAAAGTATGTGAGACAAAGTCTCACCATCTTCTCTTCTAAGGAAAATTCTGGCTGTACTTCTTCCAAGACATATTTGTTTATTCTTCTGGCAGTCGGTGGTATATTCAATATTACCCAACACCATAATTCAAAGGCACCAATTATTTTTTGATCTTCCTTATTCATTGTTCAGCTTTTGCATACATGAGGCAATTAAGTATACAAATTATCCATAGAAATGCTTTTCTCTTTTAGTAGAAAGATGGCTGTCATGTAGGATATCAGTTAAAATCAAGACTTTCTTCCTTCTCATCATGAATTTAGGCTCCTTCCCTATTTCTATAACTTGCATAAACTTTCAACAAAGAAAGTTTATTGGAAGAACTAACCAAAGATTTAATTTTGTTCAGAAAATGTGAGCTCATCAAGTATACTTATATGATGCTTATTAACATCTAGTGCTTTGCCTATTAGAATAAAAGCTATTCACCTTGTATTACAATTAAAAATATGATTACTATGGGTGATCTGAAAGGTTTATACTGCCATACTTACAGAACTCACAGCACCAAAGTACTCATTTTCATGTCTGAAGAAATGAATACAATTATTTATAAATGATTATTCTCTTTCAGATATCTTCTCCCAGCCAAGACAATATTAAAGTCATCATGTAATCAACAATGGTGGCATATGAGAAGCTCTAAAACTATGAACATGACTGAATACCTTTTATGTCTATAAATCTGAAGCTACTTAGAAGGCTCTAAAATTTATGAGTACTTTAGGTATTATAAATTTTTATCAAGTGTGGTCTTTAAAACTAAAGCTTTTATTCATGTTATGTGCATTTTTACAGAGCTTATCCTGACTAAAACCATCTCTCCATGTGAACTCTGATTGCTACCAACCAGTTCATTTGATAATCATATGTTCTAGAAGCCATCATTTTGAGCTTCGTTGAAGGCCAGCTGAATTGACTGACAGTCATTAACTCAACTCCCATGAGAGGGGGGAAAAAGAAACAGAAAAGATGAAGAAAACTAGAAAGGTCTTTTTCTATCTGTGCCTTGATCATTTCTTTCTATAGGTTTCCAAATGAATTCCAATTGGGATAAAATGGTTGGATTGTCTTGGTGGATTTAATAGTTGACTTTTTAAAACAAACAACCAAAATTATTTTCCATGGATTTTGCTTCATTCATCTTCTTACAGTTTAGCTAGGCTTTATAGATTCTTCATGATATGATGCACTTCCTTTCTTAGTAGACACAGTACTTGCCTGGCTGCATTATGCTGTGACTTAATGCTAATTATTTGTTGTCTAAGAAAATAAAAAAATCTGGGGGAGGGGGGCATATTTTGGCTAGCAAGATAAAACCTTCTGCTTTTTCTCTAAGCAATGGGAAAGCATAACCCTTTATCAGCGATGACAAGAACATTTCTGCAGTCTCAAAGATTCAGGGGAATGTGGGAATTCAAAATTTGAGCACATCAACCCAGTCTTTCTTCTTCTTATTAGGGTGGCTCCTTTAAGTTACAATCTTGGCCTGACAGGCAGGCTGGGGTTAAGAATTCTACCTGCTCTGGAGTTCTGCTATTATTTATGTCAGTCCTATGCCTGATCCTCAACTTTTCTCCCATCTGGCTTTCAGGATAATCATTTCTTTATATGCTTCCACATTTATCCTTTCTCAGTTTTTATGTTTATTCTTACTTATCTCATTGTCTATAACACTTCCATTGTCCAGAGTAAGGGCTATCTAATTTCCTCCTCCCACACCCCCACCCCCCCCCCCCCCCCAGCTATCTGATGATTCAACTTCAAAATCCAATCTTAGATGCTGCATCCTAAGATTACTTCTGGAACCAACTGACATAAATCGGTTTCCTGTGGAACAGAGTCTGAGATGAAGATTTGCATGCACGTGCAAACTTTCTAAAGTAGTTTTATTGTATCATTGTCCTCAACGTAAAGCAAGACCAGAGAAATAGATTCTATGAGAGGAATAAAATATTAACATGATTATCTAGGTAATTTAAGAAATGGATGCTAGTTAGTTTGAACATCTCTGAGAAAAGATAGTCAAGAGTTAAGCATTATGTTTGTTTTGTTTCTTTTTTTAAATCTGAGTACTCCTACCTATGTAATTACTTCTACTAATTAACTGATGTGTCTGTCGGTTTGTCATACCCTGGGGGCTTGTGTGTTGCTGTGATGCTGGAAGCTATGCCAGCAGTATTCAGATACCAGCAGGGTCACCCATGGCGCACAGGTTTCAGTTGAGCTTCCAGACTAAGACAGACTAGGAAGAAGGACCCGGATCTCTACTTCTAAAAAGAATTAGCCAATGAAAATCTTATGAATAGCAGTGGAACATTGTCTGATACAGTGCCAGAAAATGCGTACCCCAGGTTGGAAGGCATTCAAAAGATGACTGGGGAAGAGCTGCCTCCTTGAAGTAGAGTAGACCATAATGGTGTGGATGGAGTCAAGCTTTTGGGACCTTCATTTGCTGATGTGGCAAGACTCAAAATAAGAATAAAGAGCTGCAAACAGCCATTAATAATTGGAACCTGGAATGTATGAAGTATGAATCTAGGAAAATTGGAAATTGTCAAAAATGAAAGGGAACTCATAAACATTGATATCCTAGGCATTAGTGAGCTGAAATGGACTAGTACTGGTCATTTTGAGTCAGACAATCATATGGTCTACTATGCTGGGAGAGACAACTTGAAGAGGAATGGCATTGCATTCATTATAAACAAGAACATATCAGGGTCTATCCTGAAGTACAATGCTGTCAGGGATAGGATGATATCCATAGGCCTACAAGGAAGACTAGCTAATATGAATATTATTCAAATTTATCCACCAACCACTAAGACCAAAGATGAAGGAACTGAAGTTTTTTTATCAACTTCTGCAGTTGGAAATTAATCAAATATGCAATCAGGATGCATTGAAAATTACTGGTGATTGGAATGCAAAAGTTGGAAATAAAGAAGAAAGATCGGTAACTAGAAAATATGGTCTTGGTGATAAAATTATGGTGGAGATCGTGTGACAGAATTTTGCAACACCAATGACTTCTTCATTGCAAATACCTATTTTCACCAACATAAACAGACACTATACACATGGACCTCTCCAGATGTAATACACAGGAATCAAATCGACTACATTTATGGTAAGAGACGATGGAAAAGCTCAGTACCATCAGTCGGAAAAAGGCCAGGGGCCAATTGCAGAACAGACCACCAATTGCTCATATGCAAGTTCAAGTCGAAACTGATGAAAATTAGAGCAAGTCCATGACAACCAAAATATGACCTTCAGCATATCCCACCTGAATTTGGAGACCATCTCGGGAATAGATTTGATGCATTGAACACTAATGACCGAACACCAGACAGGTGGTAGAATGACATCAAGAACATCATACATGAAGAAAGCAAGAGGTCATTAAAAAGACAGAAAGGAAGGAAAAGACCAAAATGGATGTCAGAAGAGGCTTGGATACTTGCTCTTGAACATTGAGTAGCTAAAGCAAAAGGAACAAATAATGAAGTAAAAGATCTGAACAGAAGATTTCAAAGGGTGGCTCGAGAAGACAAAGTAAAGTATTATAATGACACGTGCAAAGGCCTGGAGATAGAAAACCAAAAGTGAAGAACACACTCGGCATTTCTCAAGCTGAAAGAGCTGAAGAAAAAATTCAAGCCTCGAGTTGCAATAGTGAAGGATTCTATGAGGGAAATATTAAACAACACAGGAAGCATTAAAAGAAGACTTAAAGAATACAGAGTCATTATACCAAAAATAATTGGTCGATGTTCAACCATTTCAAGAGGTAGCATAAGATCAGGAACTGATGTACTAAAGGAAGAAGTCCAAGCTGCACTGAAGGCACTGGTGAAAAACAAGACTCCAGGGATTGAGAGACTATCAATTGAGATGTTTCACCACACGGATGCAGCACTGGAAGTGATCACTCATCTATGCCAAGAAATTTGGAATACAGCTACCTGGCCAACCAACTGTAAGAGATCCATATTTATGCCTATTCCCAAGAAAGGTGATCCAGCTGAATGTAGAAATTATCAAACAATATCATTAATATCACACGCAAGCAAAATTTTGCTGAAGATCATTCAAAATCGGCTACAGCAGTATATGGACACAGAACTGCCAGAAATTCAGTCTGGATTCAGAAGAGGACATGGAACCAGAGATAGCATTGCTGATGTGAGATGCATCCTGACTGAAAGCAGAGAATACCAGAAGGATGTTTACTTGAGTTTTATTGACTATGCTAAGGCACTCGTCTGTGTGGATCATAACAAATTATGGATAACATTGTGAAGAATGGGAATTCCAGAACACTTAATTGTGCTCATGAGGAACCTTTACATAGATCAAGAGGCAGTTGTTCGGACAGAACAAGGGGATACTGATTGGTTTAAAGTCAAGAAAGGTGTGCGTTAGGATTGTATTCTTTCACAGTACCTGTTCAATCTGTATACTGAGCAAATAATCTGAGAAGCTGGACGATACGAAGAGGAACGGGGCATAAGGACTGGTGGAAGACTCATTAACAACTTGTGTTATACAGATGACACAACCTTGCTTGCTGAAAGTGAAGACAACTTGAAGCACTTACTGACAATGATCAACAACCACAGCCTTCAGTATGGATTACACCTCAACATAAAGAAAACAAAAATCCTCACCACTGGACCGATAAGCAACACGATGATAAATGGAGAAAAGGTTGACGTCAAGGATTTCATTTTACTTGGATCCACAACCAACACTCGTAAAGCAGCAGTCAAGAAATCAAAAGACGCATTGCATTGGCCAAATCTGCTGCAAAGGACTTCTTCAAAGCATTGAAGACTAAGGTGTGCCTGAGCCAAGCCATGGTGTTTTCAATCGCATCATATGCATGTGAAAGCTGGACAATAAATAAGACCGAAGAAGAACTGATGCCTTTATTCGTGGTGCTGGCGAGGAATAGTGAATATACCATAGACTCCCAAAAGAACGAACAAATCTGTCTTGGGAGAAGCACAACCAGAATGCTCCTTAGAAGGAAGGGTGGTGAGACTGCATCTTACATATTTTGGACTTGTCAGGAGAGATCAGTCCCTAGAGAAACACATCATGCTTGGTGAAGTTCAAGGTCAATGAAAAAGAGGGAGACCTTCAGTGAGATGGATTGACACAGTGGCTGCAACAATGGGCTGAAGCATAACAATGATTGTGGGCATGGTACAGGAACGGGCAGTGTTTAGTTCTGTTGTACATAGGGTTGCTATCAGTCGGAACCGACTCAACAGCACCTAATAACAACAACAATTAACTCATACTGTGAACTCAATTTCTGAGGAGAAAAAATGTCTTCCCCAAAGTAGGCAATTTATTCTATTTTTATCTATGTTAGAATCTAATTAATATATGACATTTCTATTTTTCAGAAATCTAGAACTGTATAAACTAATGGTATTTTATCTAAGAAATGTATTTTTCTTCATCTACTCCAATAAAGCATTTGAATCAATATTAATCTCAATGTATGATTCAATATCTCTCTCAGTAATTTGCTATTTGTTATTTTAAGGAGCGCCACTAGAACAGTGGTTAAAGCACTTTGCTGCTAACCAAAAGGCTGGCAGTTCAAATCCACCCATCGAGTCCACGGGAGAGATGTGGTAGCCTGCTTCTGTGAAGATTTATAGTTTTGGAAACCCTACGGGGCAGTTCTACGCTGTCCTATATGGTCACTATGAGTCAGAATTGACTCGATGACAGTGGATTTTGGTTTTAATTTATTATTATCCTTTTACTTTTCACTTGAGATAATGTAGTAATGATATTTTGTTATTTTTTTCGTAAAAGTAATTGTTTCTAATTGCTGATTATATCAAAATCACATTTTTGAACTAAATAAAAAATAGCACTGATTAATAACAGGATGAATCATTATTAAAAAATGATCTGTATTCCTCCATTCCTAGATTATTCTGAGAATAATTAAATCCACTTTGTCTTTAGAAATAATATGTTTAGGAAACAAGTATGCATCTGATTCCACAATTGGACAAATGAGTTTTAATATGGATTGCTGCAATGTAATTCATTTAGGACATTTCTGATCATTGTCTCTAGATGTGATCACTAGAAGACAAACAATAATTTTACAACTTGAATGATATAGACTAATTTTTTTTTAAGTTAACATTTCTCCAAAGGGGCTTGGCTTGTAAGGATGTTATCTATAAAACATTACACTAGACAGAGCGAAGCAGGCTTGAATATTATACCCTGATTACCCGTGATGAACAATATTTTTGTTTGTTTAATTTAAAATAACCACATGTCTGGAAGCATACAAGAATAATTTTAACTCCAAGTAATCTTACTGTCCCTGTAAACCATGAATTATCCTGGAAATATTTGTCCCTCTTAGTTTGGGTCTTTATCTTTCTCCACACCCGAGTATCATGTTCTACCCTACCTTCCGTGCTCAACACAGATTCCCAAAAACTCCCAGAAGGTTTTTCTAAACAACTTCTATTTCATCAATGTGTACTTCACTCTGTCTTCACTTCCTTGTTCTTAAGCTTTGTCATTTTTGGGTTCCTATAATGCCAAAAAAAAAAAAATTTTTTTTTTTTTTTATAATGCCCAATACCACTAGCCTAATTTACCTGTGGGCTAAACGGTAAGCTTTGAAATCTGGCTCTGTTTCTTGACCCCTGATGTTATGTTTCCAAGCCCCATTCCATGGAGTCTTTGATAATGATGTTCCTGTTTGGAATGACTGCAGGACCAAGGTATTTATCTTACGGAAAGCTCTTATCCAGTTTTTTCCACAAACTGAACCTGGATACATGTAATTAAAAAAATCAAAATTAGTAAAAAAAAGTTTATATCATAAAACTGTGAAAACAAAACAAGGTCTGAAGTAATATTGCAATTATCCTTGAAAAGCATATATATTTGCTTTGATATTAAGAATCAGCCAGAACCAGGAAGGACCAGTCTGGAATGCAGGCAAAAGACCCAGAAACATCATAAAGAAATGATAACCTGGACCAAGATTAAAACAGAAACATTAACCTAGATACTCATTTCTAATGCTGCATCAAAATACTAAAGACAAATGGAGAGTTAATTCCAGAGTCATCTCTAGTTATATTTACATATAGTTAAAATATATTCTCATAGTTGTATTTTTTATGATGTTTTAATAAGTTATATATAATTTAGGACATAGGGTAAACAGTTCTTTTCAACTAAATTTTGGTTTTGCTTGAAAAGTGATTAATTATAAAAGTCTTACCAACTTCATATGGAAGGGAAAGAAGCCTCGGATAAGCAAAGCATTACTGAAAAAGAAGAAGAAAGTGGGAGGCCTCACTCTACCTGATTTCAGAACCTATTATACAGCCACAGTAGTCAAAACAGCCTGGTATTGGTACAACAACAGGCACATAGACCAGTGGAACAGAATTGAGAACCCAGATATAAATCCATCCACATATGAGCAGCTGGTATTTGACAAAGGCCCAGTGTCAGTTAATTGGGGAAAAGATAGTCTTTTTAGCAAATGGTGCTGGCATAACTGGATATCCATTTGCAGAAAGATGAAACAGGACCCATACCTCACACCAAGCACAAAAACTAACTCCAAGTGGATCGAAGACCTAAACATAAAGACTAAAACGATAAAAATCATGGAAGAAAAAATAGGGACAACCTTAGGAACCCTAATACAAGGCATAAACAGAATACAAAACATTTCCAAAAATGATGAAGAGAAACCAGATAACTGGGAGCTCCTAAAAAGCAAACACCTATGCTCATCTAAAGACTTCACCAAAAGAGTAAAAAGACCATCTACAGACTGGGAAAGAATTTTCAGCTATGACATCTCCGACCAGCGCCTGATCTCTAAAATCTGTATGATTCTGTCAAAACTCAACCACAAAAAGACAAACAACCCAATCAAGAAGTGGGCAAAGGATATGAACACACACTTCACTAAAGAAGATATTCAGGCAGCTAACAAATACATGAGAAAATGCTCTCGATCATTAGCCATTAGAGAAATGCAAATTAAAACCACGATGAGATTCCATCTCACTCCAACAAGGCTGGCATTAATCCAAAAAACACACAATAATAAATGTTGGAGAGGCTGCGGAGATATTGGAACTCTTATACACTGCTGGTGGGAATGTCAAATGGTACAGCCACTTTGGAAATCTATCTGGTGATATCTTAAACAGTTAGAAATAGAACTACCATACAACCCAGAAATCCCACTCCTCGGAATATACCCTAGAGAAATAAGAGCCTTCACACAAACAGATATATGCACACCCATGTTTATTGCAGCTCTGTTTACAATAGCAAAAAGCTGGAAGGAACCAACGTGTCCATCAACGGATGAATGGTTAAATAAATTGTGGTATATTCACACAATGGAATACTATGCATCGATAAAGAACAGTGACAAATCTGTGAAACATTTCATAACATGGAGGAACCTGGAAGGCATTATGCTGAGCGAAATTAGTCAGAGGCAAAAAGACAAATATTGTATAAGACCACTATTATAAGATCTTGAGAAATAGTATAAACTGAGAAGAACACATACTTCTGTGGTTACGAGGAGGGGAGGGACGGAGGGTGGGAGAGGGTTTTTTACTGATTAATTAGTAGATAAGAACTGCTTTAGGTGAAGGCAAGGACAATACTCAATACATGAAAGGTCAGCTCAACTGGACTGGACCAAAAGCAAAGAAGTTTCTGGGATAAACTGAATGCTTCAAAGGTCAGCGGAGCAAGGGCGGGGGTTTTGGGACCATGGTTTAAGGGGACTTCTAAGTCAATTGGCAAAATAATTTTATTATGAAAACATTCTGTATCCCACTTTGAAATGTGGTGTCTGGGGTCTTAAATGCTAACAAGCGGCCATCTAAGATGCATCAATTGGTTTCAACCCACCTGGAGCAAGGGAGAATGAAGAACACCAAGGTCACACGACAACTGGGAGCCCAAGAGACAGAAAGGGCCATATGAACCAGAGACCTGCATTATCCTGAGACCAGAAGAACTAGTTGGTGCCTGGCCACAATCGACGACTGCCCTGACAGGGAGCGCAACAGAGCACCCCTGAGGGAGCAGGAGATCAGTGGGATGCAGACCCCAAATTCACATAAAAAGACCATACTTAATGGTCTGACTGAGACTAGAGGAATCCCGGCGGTCATGGTCCCCAAATCTTCTGTTGGCACAGGACAGGAACCATCCCCGAAGACAACTCATCAGACATGAAAGGGACTGGACAGTGGGTGGGTGAGAGATGCTGATGAAGAGTGAGCTAATTATATCAAGTGGTCACTTGAGACTGTGTTGGCATCTCCTGTCTGGAGGGGGGATGGGAGAATAGAGTTGGAAGCTGGCAAAATTGTCAGGAAAGGGGAGACTGGAAGGGCTGACTCATTAGGGGGAGAGCAAGTGGGAGTACGGAGTAAGGTGTATATAAACTTATATGTGACGGTCTGACTTGATTGGTAAACGTTCACTTGAAGCTCAATAAAAGTTAATAAAAAAAAAACTTAAAAAAAAAGTGGAAAAACAAGTTACTGACTGGGAGAATATCTTTGGAAACCATTTATCTAATAATCTAACAACCAAAATATGTAAAACTTTGACAAAAAAAAAAAAAAAGACAAATAACCCAATCATAAAATGGGCAAAGGAGTTGAATAGATACTTCATCAAAGAGGACATTCAAATGGCCACTAAACACATAAAAACATGCTCAATGTCATTAGCCATCAGAGAGGCAAATTAAAGCCACAGTGAAATACCATTTCACTCCCACTAGGATGGCTAAGATTAAAAAACAAAAACACAGAAAATAACAAATGCCTGGAATGACAGAGGAGGAAGAATCAGAAATAGGAGGATATGGAATGTGTGGCTAATTGCATCTGTGAATAACTGCCTCCTTTGCCACAAGGCCAGAAGAACTAGATGGTGCCTGGCTACCATCACTGAACGTATTGATCAAAGATTCTATAGAAGAATCCTGATCAAAAGGGAGAAAATGTAGAACAGAATTTCAAATTCTCTTTATGGAGGCTGGATGAATCCCTGAATCTATTGCCGTGAGATAATCTTCAAACCTTAAACCAAAAATATCACCTTAGTTCTTCTTAAAATCAACCAAGAGTTTATCTTAACTAGTAAAAACTGCCTGCCTTGAGTAGTTTGCTCTTTTAAGAACTATCTATGTGGGATTGAACTGACAATAGCAAATCGAAAGATTTTTGATAGGAACCTTGGGGCAGTGAGTTTATATTAACGGAGAAGGAACAACTCAGAAAAGGAGGGTAAGAATGGTTGTACAACTTGAAGAATGTAATCAATGTCACTGAATTGTACACATAGAAACTGTTGAATTGGTGTATGTTTTGCAGTGTATATTCTCAGTAACAACAACAAATAAAATTAAAAAAAATTTTTAATCTAAAATGTTGGAAGAAAGAAAAAAAAGTCTTATTGTAAAGGAAAGGCATAAGAACAGGGACTTACAACCAACATTTTCTGCTTTTTCCCATATTGAGAAATACATTTTTCAAATTCATTGGGAAATACAAGTATACCTCTTAAACAAGGATCATATAATGTGATGGGATAAGTTGAGAATATGTGCAAGATTCAAAGAAGAGTCAAACCCCTAAAATTCCCACTTGTGGGAAAGGGTAAATTGGTAAAAGCTAATTTTAATAATTTCATAATTTATAGTATAGTGAAATTTACAGTACAAGTACACATTTCCAGAGCTAATATTGAAGTAGTAAAAAAAAAAAAAATTTTTTACTTACATTCCCTATAACTCACTAGCTAGCAACTGTTCTGATAGTCGGTGCTTCTGCCATATAGGCATTTAAACATTTTGGATATCATCCCTGAAAGTACTTCTGATCCAGAAAATCTACATCTTGGGGTATGCTGTAGCTGTCACATATATATTTAAGAAGACATGTAAAAAGATGTTTGATGCAGTAATTCTTTATAATGTCAAAAATCACAATTCAGGATACTTTACAACCAGCTGTAGGCGTAAGAAGAAGGGAAGATGTTGCATAAATTTTGATGGGAAATTGGAATATGCAGTTACTAAAAATGGAGGGTGGCTGGCTGGCCCATTGCTTCAGGTAAGGCTTTCCTGGTGGTATTTCTACAACCTGATATCCAGCCTTTAGGTATCCAACCTGAGGCTCCTGTGCTATCGGCTTTCCCAGATGTGATGTTGCTCTGAGGAATGGATTCATAGTGGCTAATCTCACAAAGCTGGGGACAGATAAGCCAAAATGGCAATTTATACATTCACAATGACAGAGATATATGTCAGGATAACCAGCACCTGCCATTTCCCTGTACTCTCCCTCTTGAGGGTAAATCAACCCAGGACAACCAAATTATAGATCAGAAGACTGATCTGTATGCACGGGACTAGAAGAAAGTCATATATTTTAGGATATTTCTGTATATGACTCATAACTGAATGCATTTATTTTTCCTGTTTGAAAGATATTTTCAGCTGAATAACTGATAATGTTCCTTAAAATTAGTCACCCTTTTCCTTCTCTGAACTGAAGAAACACTGGTATACTCTACTATTTGGTTGCCCTTCAAAATAAACAAAGATACAAAATGCTGAGTCATCCCTTCATTTCTTACTACTTAATGTTACTGTAGATGTTACCCTATCTATTAGAAAATATTCAGCTTTTTTTTTTTAAACTTCCAAGTATACTCGACCTCAACTTGACTATGCTTGGTATCACTTGCATGTCCATTCAAGATTCATTCAACAAACTTATAGTGACTATCATATTAGACATTGGCAGAAACAAAAAGATCCAGTCCTGGCCTTCAAAATGTGCACGTGTCAAAGAAACACAAGCATACAAAAAAAAATAAAATTTCCTATGATGATTGCAGTCCCTGCAGAAGGACATCATGATTGGTAAAGTAGAAGATCAATGAAAAACAGGAAGATTCTCAACAAGATGGATTGACACAGTGACTGGAAACAATGGGTTCAAACATAGCAACAATTGTGAGGATGGTGCAGGACTGGGCAGTGTTTCATTCTGTTGTACATGGTCACCATGAGTCGGAGCTGACTCAACAGCACCTAACAGCAATGCTGGTGATTGCTATAGTCATTAAAATATAAGATGCAGTGGGACACAAAAGAAAAGAAAGAAAAAAAAAACCACCATAGACTTAGAAAAGGCTTTCCAGAGAATGAAGAATTTGAGCTGACTTTGAGAAGGAGTAGAAATTTGTCCATTGACTGTCAACATGAATGTGCTTCTGGTAGTAGGTAAGATAATGAACAAAGGTACAGCCTTCTGATTTACCAGGGACCCTAGCCTTCTCAATTGGAATTTGAAAGTATCCCATCTCAGCAGCACCACGGTTCTAAACCTCTTAAGGAAACTTGTATATCGAGGTGAGGAATATTGTTTTTCGTAATTATTAACTTTAATATCAGAGGTTGATTTTTTTTTTCTCTGTAACACAATTCTAAAAGTGTACCTTATTTGGAATTTTAGTCTATCATGGGATCTCTATAGCCAGCCCACATCTGAATCTTACTGGCTAATTCTGGAGTTTGATATAATTTGAATTCTTACTTTATTGTTCTATCAAAGCAAATTCTGCATAGTTGGTAACTTTGGCCTCGAGGCTGTGAAAGCTAGAGTAGCCCATCGTTGATTTACTTGGGGCTGAGTGTGCATATTTTAAATTTTAATAAAAATGCCACATCTCTACTGTTTCAAAATCCTTCATAACTAGGGTCAGGTTATTACTAATTTTAAGCTTCTAATATTTTAGTGTTTAGTCCTACACAGTGGCCCTCCTCCCTTTTCCACTTGACAACTTCAACAGCAAAGCCTATGTTATCTCATTAGTCTTTTACCCAAAGTGATTTCACTGAAACTTCTATGAAATGTAAAAATCCCCATGATACACATGATATACGCTTGAATGTATACCATTCTGCCGTGTTCTAAATATTACTAATGTTAGAAGTTCGTGAGAAAAAAAAAAAAAAAAAAAGCATTATACTCCATTAACAAGAAAGGCTACTCTAAACCAAATACTGTTTTGGCCAGATCAACGAGTTGGAAACAGCACTGAAGATTCATATCCACACTCTGTGAGAAATGCTTGCCACCGGTATTTTTCAGAAATATTTCAGGAAGCTTGGTGTCCCACCAAAAAGTTTGATTTAAGGACTGTGTTAAACTATCACTTATTTGGTTTTTCATCTTCTGCCATCAAAAAAACACTTACTTGAGAAAGCTTTAACAATGCCAAGAACCCAGGGTAAAAAATTAAAAAAAATTAGTGCCCAGTTAATTGCCTAAAGGATGGAAATACTATAATAAAATCTCTCCTACCCCATTCTGAGCACTATGAAATGTCATGCTTATTTAATTACTCAACGAAAATCTACTGAGTCCTAATTCCATGCCAGGCACTGTGATGGACTGTAGGGATATGGACATGGGAAATAAAGCATGGTCCATCTCCTCTGGGACTTACAGTCTAGGTAGGTGGGGTAGAAAGACCCCAAACAAATGAACTATATTGAATTACACTTCCTGCCCAGTTTCTGCTTTACACGTTGCATTCCCTTCTGCTGAGCCTTTCTTTCCTCTGTTTATTCTTACTCTTCCTTAAATATCTAGGTGAAATTACATCTCCTCTCTGGAAGCATCAGTCATCAGAATTAACATTTCCCTCCTCTTTGGTATCCATGCAATTTTGTTAATCAACTAATAAAATACATAACAAAGTCTAACTTACAGTACTGCTAGCTAATTAAAAAAAAAAAAATCATCTCCCCCAAAATACAATGAACTTCTGGAAAGTAGCAACTCTGTCTCACTTATCTTACTTTTCTTGTCGATGTTGTTGTTAGGGGCTATTGAGTCAGCTTCAGCTCCCATCAACCCCACGTACAACAGAGCGAAACATTGTCTGGTCCTGCACCATCCTCATAATCTTTGCTATGTTTAAGCCCACTGTTGCAGCCACTGTGTCAATCCATCTCACCGAGGGTCTTTCTCTTTTTTGCTGACCCTCTATCTTACAAAGCATGATGTCCTTCTCCATGGAATGATCTCTATTAAACAGATTTGTTCATTCTTCTGGCAGTTCATGGTATATCCAATATTCTTTGCCAAAACCATTATTCAAAAACATCAATTCTTCTTAAAAAAACTGGTTGCCATTCGAGTCAATTTTGACTCATGGCGACCCTAAAGGACAGAGGAGAACTGTTCTTAGGTCTTCCTTATTCATTGTCCAGCTTTCTCATACATATGAAGTGATTGAAAATGCCATGGTTTGGGTTAGGTGCACATTAGCCCTCGAAGTGAGATCTTTGCTTTTTAATGTTTTAAGAAGTCTTTTGCAGCAGATTTGCCCAATGAAGATATAGTTTGATTTCTTGACTGCTGCTTCCATGGAGGTTGATTGTGGATCCAAGTAAAATGAAATTCTTGACAATGTCAATCTTTTCTCTTTTATCATAATGTTGCTTTATATGCCCAGTTGTAAGGATTTTTGATTTCTTTATTTTGAGGTGTAGTCTTTGATCTTCATTAGAAAGTGTTTCAAGTCCTCTGCACTTTTAGCAAGCAAAGTTGTGTCATCTGCATGTCACAAATTATTAATGAGCCTTCCTCCAGTCCTGATGTCATGTTCTTTTTTATATAGTATAGCTTTGTGTATTATTTGCTTAGCATACAGATTGAATAAATTTATAGTGAAAGGATACAACCCTGACCCTTGCCTTTCCTAGTTTTAAACCATACAGTATCCCCTTGTTCTTTAAAAAGGACTGCCTCTTATTCTGTGTACAGGATCAGCACGAAGGCAATTAAATGTTCTGGAATTCTTATTCTTTCTAATGTTATCCATAAATTTGTTATGATCCACACAGTCAAATGCCTTTGCAATGTCCATAAAACACTGTCTGTATTCTCTACTTTCAGCCAAGATCCATCTGGCTTTAGCAATGATATCCCTCATTCCATGTCCTCTTCTGAATCAGGCTTGAGTTTCTGGCAGTTTCTTGTCTGCTGTAACTGTTTTTGAATTGTCTTCAGCAAAATTTTATTTGTGTGTGATGTTAAGCATGTTGTTCAATAATTTCTATATTCCATTGGATCACCTTTCTTTGTAATGGGCACAAATATGGATCTCTTCCAATCAGTTCACCAGGTAGCTGTCTTCCAAATTTCTTGGCATTGATGGGTGAGTACTTCCTGCATTGCATCCATTCTTCCTTCAGTGCCGTTGGTTCCTGATCATATGCTGCCTCCTGAAATGGTTGAATGTTGACCAATTCTTTTTGGTACAGTAATCTTTTATATTCCTTCTGTCTTCTTTTGATGCTTCCTGCATCATTCAGTATTTTGGCAAGAGAATCCTTCAAAACTGCAACAGGAGGATTGAAATTTTTCTTCAGTTCTTTCAGCTTTAGAAGTGCTGAGCATGTTCTTCCCTTTTGGTTTTCTAACTCCAGGTCTTTGCATGTTTTATTATAATACTTTGTCTTCTTGAGCCTCCCTTTGAAATCTTCTGTTCGTCTCTTTTACTTCATCATTTCTTTCATTCTTTTTAGCTACTCTACGTTCAAGAGCAAGTTTCAGAGTCTCTCTGACATGCATTTTGGTCTTTCCTTTTTTATCTGTTTTTTTAATGACCTTTTGTTTTCTTGATATAAAATATCCTTGATGTCATCCCACAACTTGTATAGTATTCAATCATTGGTGTTCAGTGTGTCAGCTCTAATCTTCAGATGGTTTCTAAATTCAGGTGGGATATACTCAAGAACTTCTTTGACTCTCATGGGCTTGTTTTAATTTTCTTCAGCTTCCACTTGAACTTGTATATGAGTGTTTCACAGTCAGCCCCTGGCCCTGTACTGACTGATGGTACTGACTTTCTCCAACATCTCTTTCCACAGATGTAGTTTATTTCATACCTGTGATTTGATTTCTATGTGTTCCATCCAGTGAGGTCCACGTGTATAGTCACCATTTATGTTGCTGAAAAAAGATATTTGCAATTAATAAGCCATTGGTCTTGCAAAACTTTATCAATCGATCTCTGGTGTCATTTCTATCACCAAGACCACATTTTCCAACTACTGATTATTCTTCTTTGTTTCCAACTTTTGCATTCCAATCACCATCAATTATCAATGCATCTTGATTGCATGATTGATGAATTTCAGACCTCAGCAGTTGGTAAAAATCTTCAATTTCTTCATCTTTGGAATTAGTGATTGGTGTGTAAATTTGAATAATAGTCATATTAACTAGTTGTCCTTGTAGGCATATGGATATTATCCTCTCAGTATAGACACTGAAATGTTCTTTTTGACAATGATTGTGAATCTATTCCTTTTCAATTTGTTGCTCCTGGCATAATAGACCATATGATTGCCCAATTCGAAAGGGCCAATACCACAGTACATTTCAACTCACTAATACCTAGGGTATCAATCTTTGACTGTTCCATCTTATTTTATTTTTTTGTTTTTATTGTGCTTTAAGTGAAATTTTGCATATCAAGTGAGTCTCTCATACAAAAATTTATGTACACCTTGCTATATGCTCTTAGTTGCTCTTCTCCTAATGAAACAGCACACTCCTTCTCTCCCCACTGTATTCCTGTGTGTCCATTCAGCCAGCTTCTGTCTCCTGCTGTCTTCTCAGGAGCTGCCCACATAGTCTCATGCGTATACCTGAGCCAAGAAGTGCACTCCTCGCCAGTATCATTATCTATCTTATATTCCAGTCCAATCCCTGTCTGAAGAGTTGGCTTTGGGAATGGTTGCAGTCTTGGGCTAACAGAAGGTCTGGGGACCATGACCTCCGGGGTCTTTCTAGTCTCAGTCAGACCATTAAGTCTGGTCTTTTTATGAGAATTTGGGGTCTGCATCCCACTGCTCTCCTGCTCCCTCAGGGGTTCTCTGTTGTATTCCCTGTCAGGGCAGTCATCAGTTGTAGCCAGGCACTGTCTAGTTCTTCTGGTCTCAGTCTAAAGTAGTCTCTGATTTATGTGGCCCTTTCTGTCTCTTGAGCTCAAAATTGCCTTGTGTCTTTGGTGTTCTTCACTCTCCTTTGCTCCAGGTAGATTGAGAACAATTGAGGCCGTCTTAGATGGCCACTCCCTAGTGTTTAAGACCTCAGACGCCACTCACCAAAGTGGGATACAGGATGTTTTGTTAATAGATTTTGTTATGCCAATTGACCTAGATGTCCCCTGAAACCATGGTCCCCAGACCCCTGCCCCTGCTACTGTGGCTTTCAAAGCATTCGGTTTATATATATTCAGGGACCTTCTTTTCTTTTGGTTTAGTCCAGTTGTGCTGACCTCTCCTGTATTGTGCATTGTCTTTCCCTTCACCTAAAATAGTTCTTGTCTACTGCCTTCCCTCCCTCCCCACTCTTGTAACCATCAAAGAATATTTTCTTCTCAGTTTAAACTATTTCTTCAGTTTTTGTAATAGTGGTCTCATACAATGTTTGTCCTTTTGCAACTGACTAATTTCACTCAGCACAATGCCTTCCAGATTCCTCCATGTTATGGAATGTTTTATGGATTCATTATTATTCTTTATCGATGCATAGTATTGCATTGTGTGAATATACCATGCTTTATCCATTTTTCCATTGATGGACAACTTGGTTGCTTCCATCTTTTTGCTATTGTAAACAGTGCTGCAATGAAAATGGATGTGTATATATCTGTTCGTGTAAAGGCTCTTATTTCTCCAGAATATATTCCAAGGAGTGGGATTGCTGGATCATATGGTACTTCTATAACTAGCTTTTTAAGGAAGCACCAGATTGATTTCCAAGGCAATTGTACCATTTTACATTCCCAATAGCAGTATATAAGTGTTCCAATCTCTCCCAACCTCTCCAACATTTATTATTTTGTGTTTTTTTGGATTAATGCTAGCCTTGTTGGAGTGAGATGGAACCTCATCGTAGTTCTGATTTGCATTCCTCTGATGGCTAATGATCATGAGCATTTCCTCATGTACCTGTTAGCTACCTGAATGTCTTATTTAGTGAAGTGACTTTTCATATATTTTGCCCGTTTTTTAATTGGGTTATAGTTTTCTTTGTATAGGACTTTCATGTCTCTGGTTAGATTTATTCCTAAGTATTTTATCTTCTTGGGGGCTACTGTAAATGGTATTGGTGATTTCCTCTTCAATGTTCTTTTTGTTGGTGTAGAGGAATCCAACTGATTTTTTTATGTTTACCTTGTATCCTGATACTCTGCTGGATTCTTCTATTAGTTTCAGTTGTTTTCTTAAGGATTCTTTAGGGTTTTCTGTGTGTAAGAGCATGTCATCTGCAAAAACGGGAACCAGAGAAGGATGTCCTTTATCACCTCTCTTATTCAATATTGTGTTGGAGGTCGAAGCCAAAGCAATTAGGTTACATAAAGAAATAAAGGGCATCCGGATTGGTAAGGAAGAAGTAAAAGTATCTCATCTGCAAATTGAGATACTTTTACTTCTTCCTTACCAATCTGGATGCCCTTTATTTATTTATGTAACCTAATTGCTCTGGCTTCGACCTCCAACACAATATTGAATAAGAGAGGTGATAAAGGACATCCTTCTCTGGTTCCCGTTCTCAAGGGGAATGCTTTCAGACTCTCTCCATTTAGGATGATGTTGGGTGTTGACTTTGTATAAATGCCCTTTATTATGTTGAGTAATTTTCCTTCTATTCCTATTTTGCTGAGAGTTTTTATCATAAATGGGTTTTGGACTTTGTCAAATGTCTTTTCTGCATCAATTGATAAAATCATGTGGTTCTTTTGTTTTGTTTATATGATGGATTACATTTTTTTTTTTTTCTAATGTTGAAGCATCCCTGCATAACTGATATGAATCCCACTTGGTCATGGTGAGTTATTTTTTTGATATGTTGTTGAATTCTATTGGCTAGAGTTTTGTTGAGGATTTTTGCATCTAAGTTCATGAGGGATATAGGTTTGTAATTTTCTTTTTTTTGTGCTATCTTTACCTGGTTTCGGTATCAGGGTTATGCTGGCTTCCTAGAATGAGTTTGGGAGTATTCTATCCTTTTCTATGCTCTGAAATGCCTTTAGTAGTAGTGGTGTTAACTCTTCTCTGAAAGTTTGGTAGAGCTCTGCAGTGAAGCTATCCGGACCAGGGTTTTTTTTGTTGTTGTTGTTGTTGTTGGGAGTTTTTTAAATTACCTTTTCAATCTCTTCTTTTGTTAAGGGTTTATTTAATTGTTCTACCTCTGTTTATGTTAGTTTAGGTAGGTAGTGTGTTTGTAGAATTTCTTCCACTTCTAGGTTTTCAAATTTCTTACAGTACAATTTTTTGTAGAAATCTGATATGATTCTTTTAATTTCAGTTGGGTCTGTTGTGATATCACCTATCTCATTTCTTGTTTGGGTTATTTGCTTCCTCTCCTGTTTTTCTTTTGTCAGTTTGGCCAATGGTTTATCAATTTTGTTAATTTTTTCAAAGAACCAGTTTTTAGTCTTGTTAACTCTTTCAATTGTTTTTCTGTTCTCTATTTCATTTAGTTTGGTCTAATTTTTATTATTTGCTATCTTCTGGTGTCTGAGGGTTTCTTTTGTTGCTCTCTATTTGTTCAAGTTGTAGGGATAATTCTTTGATTTGGGCCCTTTCTTCTTTTTGTGTGTGTACATTTATTGATATAAATTGACCTCTGAGCACTGCTTTAGCTGTGTCCCAAAGGTTCTGATAGGAAGAGTTTGCATTCTCATTGGATTCTATGAATTTCTTTATTCCATCCTTAATTTCTTCTATAATGCAGTCGTTTTTTAGCAGGGTATTGTTCAGTTTCCAAGTGTTTGATTTCTTTTCCCTGTTTTTTCTGTTATTGATTTTCATTTTTTTGGTCTTATGGTCAGTCTGATGTTTTGGATTCTGTTAAGGCTTGCTTTATGACCTAATATGTGGTGTATTATAGAGAATGTTCATGTGTGCTGGAAAAGAAAGTATACTTGGCTGCTGTTGGGTGGAGTATCTATCTATGAGGTCAAGTTGGTAGATTGTGGCATTTTGATCTTCTGTGTCTTTATTGAGCTTCTTTCTGGATGTTCTGTCCTTCACTGAAAGTGGTGTGTTGAAGTCTTCTACTATTATTGTGGAGATGTCTGTCTCACTTTTCAGTGCTGTTAGCATGCCTTATGTACCTTGAAGACCTATCGTTGTGTGCAAAAAATTTAATGTGGTTATATCCTCTTGATATACTGTCCCTTTAATCATTCTATAGTGTCCTTTCTTGTCCTTTGTGATGGATTTAACTTTAAAGTCTATTTTGTTAGAAATTAATATTGCTACTCTTGCTCTTTTTTGATTGTTGTTTGCTTGATATATTTTTTCTCCCTTTGAGTTTTAGTTTGTTTTTGTCTTTAAGTCTAAGGTGTGCCTCTTGTAGACAGCATATAGACGGATCATTTTTATTTATCCACTCTGCCACTCTCTGTCTCTTTATTGGTTCATTTAGTCCATTTACTTTCAGCATAATTATGTATAGGTATGAGTTTAGTGCTGTCATTTTGATGTCTTTTTTTTCATGTTGTTGACAGTTTCTTTTTCCCGCTTAATTTTTTGTGCTGAGTAGTTTATCTTTATATATTATCTTTTCCTCTTATTCATTGTTGTTGATTTTGTTTTTGCTGAGTCTCTATTTTTTTCTCGTATTTTGATGAGTAGGATCGTTAGTCTCCTTTGTGGTTACCTTAATATTTACCCCTATTTTTCTAAGTTTAAACCTAACTTTTATTTCTTTGTATCTTCTTGACTTCCTTTCCATGTGAGAGATCTATGACTGCATTTTTTAGTCCCTCTTTATTGTTTTAGTGTTGTTACCTTTCACATAATGACATCGCTATTTCCCTGTTTTAAGCATTTTTTTATCTTGATTTATTTTTGTGATTTCCCTATCTGGATTGACATCTAGTTGCTCTGTCCTGTGTTCTAGTCTTGGGTTGATATAAGATACTATTGATTTTCTACCCAGATAAATCTCTTTAGCGTTTTTTGTAGTTTTGGTTTGGCTTTTACAAATTCCCTAAACTTCTGTTTATCTGGAAATGTCCTAATTTTTCCTTCATATTTGAGAGACAGTTTTGCTGGATATATGATTCTTAGCTGGCAGTTTTTTTCCTTCAATGCTTTATATAAGTTATACGATTGCCTTCTTCCCTGCATGATTTCTGCCGAGCAGTCTGAGCTTATTCTTATTGTCTCCCCTCTGTAGGTGACTTTTTGTTTATCCTTAGCCATTCTTAAAATTCTCTATCTTTGGTTTTGGCAAGTTTGATGATGTCTTTGTGACTTTCTTTTAACATCTACCTTATGTGGAGTTTGATAAGCATCTTGAATAGATATCTTCTCATCTTTCACGATATCGTGGGAGTTTTCTGCCAACAAATCTTCAACAATTCTCTCTGTATTTTCTGTTATCACTCCCTGTGCTGGTACTCCAATCACTCATAGGTTATTTCTCTTGATAGAGTCCCACATGATTCTTAGGATTTCCTCGTTTTTTAAAATTCTTTCATTTGATTTTTCTTTAACATATTAGTGCCAAGTGTTTTATCTTCAGTCTCACTAATTTTGCCTTCCATTTCCTCAATTCTTCTGTGACTTTCTATTTGGTTGTCTAATTCTGTTGTTATATTGTTAATCTTCTGAATTTCCAATTGCTGTCTCTCTATGGATTTTTGCAGCCTATTAAATTTTTCATTATTTTCTTGAATACCAATTTTAATTTCTTCAATTACTTTATCTGTGTGTTCCTTGTCTTGTTCTGCATTTTGCCTGATCTCGTTCCTGATGTCTTTAAGAGTTCTGTATATTAATCGTTCGTATTCTACATCTGGTAATTCCAAGAATACACCTTCATACAGAACATTCCTTGATACTTTGCTTTGAGAGCTTGTTGAAGCAATCATGGTCTGATTCTTTCTGTGATTTGATGTTGACTGTTGTCTCCAAGCCATCTATAAGTTATTGTAATAATTTGTTTTATGTTTGCTTACTGTATCCTATCTTCTTGCTTTGTTTTGTGTTGCTATGCCCAAATAGGCTGCTTGAGTGAACTAGTTTGATTATTTTCACTTTTGAAGCTCTAACATCTTGTCACCAGATGGCTAGAGGTGTTACCAGGTATATGACCCTAGAAGTCCATTCACTTTTTCTTGTATGGATTCATCTCAGTTGTCCAGGCAGTTGGTTATCAAGTGTGTGGTACAGGCTCTGTCCTACAGTCTTAGAGGGGCAGGGGTGATTGGTGTAGACACAGGTATTTGGTTGCAGCAAGGGTCATGCTCTGAACAAGGCAGGGTGCTGACGACCAACCACCAAGCGTCTGTAAGGAAAGCATGTCCTTGTTCCCTAGAGCACACAGGTGGGTGGGTTCTGTAGACAGGCCATGGGCACCCAATGCTGTTGATTGTAAAGACTGGGAGGTACCATTTATCCTTGGACCCCTGTTGTGGGTGGCTAGGTGACATGGGTGGAGCCACCAGTCCTGAGGGCCCTGATGTGTGTAGGTGGGGACGCTGTTTAATAGGAAAAGCTGTAACAACATCAAAAACCCACTTCTCAACTGCACAGCTGAAACAGTTGCAGTCTGCCAACAAGTCCTATTCTCCTGAAATGGGCCCACACAAGTCCATTGAGGGGTGAAAGGTACTCAAAGTCCATGGATCATTTGTGCCTGGACAGAAGCCACTTCTGTCCTGAGCTCCCCATCTTAGTGGAATTGGTAGATTATCTTTTCCCCCAATTGTTAATTTATTCTTTATGGCTGGGAGAATGGCTCAGGGTGCAGAGCAGGACCTATCTCAGGCTCTAGGAAATTGACAACCCCTGAAGCCGACTTTGGGGCTGGGGGTGCAGTAAAATAAAACCAAATACTTAGCTTTTGCCAAGAGCACCATTCTTCTCTGGTTCCAGAGGTGTGAATAGGCTGTGTGGCTCACTGTCTCTCCCTGAAGAAACCACACCCAGAATGCTACCGCCAGTCCCTCATGGTTGCTCCAGTAATCGTGCCTGAGGGCTCCCACTGAGTCAGGTCCAGCAACTCCTCACTGCTTCTGAACTCTCCCTCCCCCTGCCACTCAGTCCATTTTCTAACATTGCGTTTTATGTTCAGGGCTCCTAGCTTGTCATATGTATAATCATTTCACTTGTCTTTGGGTGTCTTTTTTTGTAAGAGGGATCACCAGAAGTGTCTGACTACTCTACCATGTTGGCCCTGCCTATCCATTTTATTTTTGAGAACCTCCAATATTACTAGTTTCAAACTTCTTTTCATACTTTCATTTCATGTTCCAATTATTAATGGATGATTGTAGGTGTTTCTTCTCATTTTGAGTCATGCCATATCAGCAGATGAAGGTCCTGAAATCTTTACTCCATCCATGTCATTAAGGTCAACTCTTCTTTAATGTCTTAAGCTGGGTTCTCTAGAGAAGCAAAACCAGTGAAGAATATATACACATACACGTGTGTGTGTGTGTGTGTGTGTGTGTGTATGGAAATATTTATATTAAGGAAATGGCTCACACAGTTGTAGAGGTTGAAAGTCCCAAGTCTGTGGGTCAGGCTGGATCCTTCTCCTGACTCACGTAGCTGCAGATGCTGGAGAACCCATGATGAACAAGCAGGTCAGCTGCTAGCTCAAGTCCCAAGAACTGGAGATCAGATGAACAGGAGCCTGCTGCAGGATCCAGAGTAAGCAAAACTCACAAGCCTTGCCATACAGTCCACCTATATTGGATGCAATTTTCAACCCCACAGAAACTCCATTTCACTGATTGTCTACTCACAGCAGACCCCATCATGGAGGTGATCACATTATATCAGATCTCATAGTGGAGGTGATTACATCATTAATGAGCTGCCAAACTATATAATAATTGCCAAACCACTGAGATTCATGGACCAGGCAAGTTGACACACAACTTTAATAATCACATTTGAGGAGACTGCTCTTTCCCGGTCATATTTTGGGTGCCTTCCAACCTGATGGCCTTATGTTCCAACAGTATATCAGAGAATGTTCCACTGCTAAGTTTTGCCAGCCAATTTTTTCAGAAGTAAATTGCCAGGTCCTTCTTCCTACTTTCTTAGTCTTTTCTTAGAAATTTATGTAGGGTATTGCACATAACCCAACCCAGTGCTGTAGAGTCAAATTCTGACTCATAGTGATCCTATAGGACAGAGTAGAACTGCCCCATAGAGTTTCCAAGGAGCACTTGGCAAATTCGAACTGCTGACCCTTTGGTTAGCAGCCATAACCCTTAACCACTATGCCACCAGGGTTTCCTGGTCTTGCACATAGTAAACGGTAAATAAATATTTAAGAGGCAGAAAAATGAGGTGCATAAGTACTCTGGTTTTGGACCCAGGCAGACCTAAGTTCAGTTCCTGGTTCTACCACCAATCAACCATGAGATACTGTCCCCATATCTTAATTATTTAATGGACAAGGTAATATTTATCTCATAAAGGTGTTACAATGATTAACTGAGATAATACTTGTTGAGCGATTTCTCTAGCGCTTGCCACATAGCTCTTTACAAATACTGATTGTTCTTTAGTCTAAAATTTGATATTTGGGTGGTTTGATTTGAAAAATAAATGTAACCAGTTCAGACTATACTTTGCAAAGACTTTAAATGTTGGTAATTTCTGCACAAAACAATATGTTTTTATAAAATTATATGGATTTGTCCAGTATTAAATGTACATTCCAAGAAAATATTTCTGTGTACCCTTTTTGAACTATTATTGATACTAAAAGTCTCAATGGAAACTAATTTGCATGCCAAATTGGAAAATTTGAGTTACCAGTGTGTACCTGTCCCTGGATGGTACAAACAGTTGATGTGTTTGACTGCTAACCAAAAGACTGAAGGTTTTAGCCCACCCAGAGGTGCTATAGAAGAAAAGATTGGTGATCTACTTCTAAAAAATCAGCCATTGAAACTCTTATACAGTTCTACTGTGACACACATGGGGTCTCTATGAGTTAGAATTGACTCACTGCAACTGTGTTTTCTTTTCTTTTTTTAATGGGAACTATGACAGTCCTGTTTGATGGGTAAAACTGTGCTCAATTATCTGACCCTGCATACAAGCACTAGAACTACTGAATGAAAAAGGAAGATGAAAAATGCTTTAGTCTTTGAAAGAGGCTTCTATAGGTGGATAGAGAGCTCACCCTGTGTGGGGAAGACTCTACTGAAGGACAATGGTTCAGAGTCAACATGTCATACAAGTGTGACATAGTAAGTAGAACACATTCCAAGTTACTGCACACAGTAACATTGTTCCATCCAAGTTCCAGGCTTCCTTTGAGAGATTCCAAAGATTCCAAAGAACTGAATTGTTGATGTGGAGAGAATCAACACCTGTGGTGTGGAAGCAGCAGTTAAGAAATCAAAAGACTCTTGCGTTGGGTAAATTTCCTACAAAGGACCTCTTTAAAGTGTTGAAAAGCAAAGATGTCACCTTGAAGACTAAGGTGTGCCTGACCCAAGCCATAGTATTTTCAATCACATCATATGCATGTGAAAGCTGGACAATGAATAAGGAAGACCAAAGAAGAATTGACACCTTCGAATTGTGGTGTTAGTGAAGAATATCGAATATACCGTGGACTGCTAAAAGAATGAACAAATCTGTCTTGGAAAAGGTGCAACCAGAATGCTCCTTAGAAGCAAGGATGGTGAGACAGCATCTCACATACTTTGAACATGTTGTCTGTCAGGAGGGATCAGTCCCTGGAAAAGGACATGATACTTGGTGAAGTACAGGGTCATCAGAAAAGAGGAAGAACCTCAATGAGGTGGATTGACACAGTGGCTGCAACAGTAGGCTCAAGGGTAACAAGGATTGTAAGGATGGCGCAGGTCTGGGCAGTGTTTTTTTCTGTTGTGCGTATCATCATTATGAGTCAGAACTGACTCGACAGCACCTAAGTGCAACAACAACAACCATGGTGAACAATACAGAGCAGAGAGGCAATAAATAGAACAGTAACTGTAAGTAGGGAAGCGTGTTAGGGCAAAGGCATGGGGAGACACAGAGACAGTAATGAGTTTTGTGGAAACAGCAACTGCTGAATAAGATCATCAAGAAAACAGCCTGGTTCCTTCACTTTTTCTACCCCACTCCCTTCACCGCACTAAAAAGAATAGAAATAGTAATGATACTGCTTAACACGTATTGGGCACTTCCTGAGTGCCAAACAGAGTTCTAGATATTTGATTAGGCACTTAGCTCTGCAGTGCTTGCAATAACCCTATAATTGTCCCCATTTTATAGTTGAGGAAACTGAAGCATGGATATGTGAAGTGACTTGGTTTGAATTGTGTCCTGCCACAAAAGTCCTGATGCCTGGGACTGGGAACGTGAACTTGTTTGGAAATAGGGTTTTTGGTAATGTTATCAGTTAACATGAGGTCATACCAGAGTACCATGGGTCCTAATCCCACCTGAGCTGTCCCTATAAAAGAGAACAGACACAGAGAGATGGAGAAAGGATTCCATGTGAAGATGTTATCCACAAGCCAAGGAAAGCCAAGAAATGCCTAGGGCTACCAGGAGCTGAAAGAACCAGGGAAGAATCTTCTCTATAATAAAGAGTATGGCCTTGCCAAAATAGTGGTTTGGACTTCTAGCCTCCAGAACCGTGAGACAGTAAATTCCTGTTCTTTAAAGCCACCCACTTTGCAACCCTGGGAAACTAAGACAATGTCTCCAAGACCAAATAAGTTCCCCTTCTACCAGTTCCTTGACACTACATAAAAAGCACCTTTTTCTCTCTGATTTAGTTGCTAATCTAGGGGAAATTATTTTTCTGAGGCTCCAAGGTTCTTAAAATGGGAATGCATTTGAATTACAGAGGCAAAAAGTATTTATTGTACATCTGTATTTGTGAACCAAGATTTTTTTTCTCCACAAATAGCATTATGATGCACATTTAATAAATTAACAAACTAAGTCGTGGAAAGGTTAAATGGCTTACTTAATTCCCCTAGTCTTGTTCTGTGTCCTTTACTATATTTACCCAACATAATAATGTGAGAGGGATTTCCAAAATTAATGCTGGGAGGGACTATATTTTACATGTTTAAACATTTTAATTTAATATTTTTCTCTGATAAATGTTATTATGCATATTTGTCTTGCAGTACTTGGAAAATGCAGAAAAATTAAAAAAAATTGTCACCCATAATTTTATCACCTAGTCCTAACCATTTTCAGCATAGAGCTGAAATTTCTTCCAGTATTTTATTATGTTTTTGTGTATATGTGTGAATATGAGTGATTTCATGACTGGTATATAACCTTTTGTAATCTGGCTTTACTTATTTATTGCCAATGTATTGTGAGTGGATTCTCATGACCTTAAGTAATCTTTAAATATATAAATATATACTTTATATTGTATGAAGAAATCATAACTTATTTCATGAATCTCCTATTCCTAGATATTTAGGTTATTTTCTATTCAGATTAATATAAATAATCAAAACTCTAAACATACAGATTTTGATGAATTTTTTAATGAATGTTTTTTGGCTTTAGGAAAAAAAAATCTTAGAAGTTGAGTTATTGGGTCAAAGGAACTAAGGCATATATAAATTTCTGGATAATTCTGGATACAACTTGTCAAATTGCTCTCCAAAAAGGTTGTACTGGCCTCCATTTTACTACCTGTGTATGAATCAGGATGAAGAAAAAAAGAAGTTCTATTCTGGCCTCACTAAAAACAGAAAACAAGTTTTAGCATCTTTGTGAAATTTTGTATGTCTTAAAAATCATAGCACAACTAGAAAACTTTAGTTGATACTGGTACTTTGTGGTTGTCAGTAAACAATACTCTTGCTTTATTTTCTAGAATTTAAACCTGGTTGGACTATCTTATCCTCGGAGATCAAAAGTGAGTTTTGTTTAGTTTTGTTTCTGATTACTGCATTTAAACTCTGTATGTTCAGCTGGCTAGCTGAAATGGTCTGATTTTAAAAATAAATAAGAAATCCTTTAGGGTTGCTCCAAGAAAATGCAGCAAAACCATTTCAGCTTTCTGCAGTATACCAAACAAAATATATGTAATGGTTTATTTATGGTCTATTTTGCCTTTGAGAACATTTTGATAAATAGGATCCTAATTGAAAGAACTAAGGTATGGTCATAGAACCTGAAAGTTTAATCTAGTGTTTATCCTTGCATTTGGGATATGGACTGACTTTCCAAACATCTAAGTGTAATGATGAGCTAATGGTGTTAGGCAGTTTTAGCCTGGCTTCTCTGTCTTGAATGATTTCAAGGTGTTCTTTCTGTGAAATTTGGGGGCTTTATTAGAAAAAAGACATAAAACCATCCGCTAATTATTCCTGATCTGGCAATAACAGGTCTGTGTTCTTGAACACAACTAGAGATGATTGTGTGACTAAGGGAAGGTGAGATTTCCCTGTAACAAGCTAACCTTTAAAAAGGAATGCACAAAAACTTGTTTAGGTCATAAAATGAGTGAAAGCAACACATAAAAACTTCTAGATGTTCTTTAAAATCAAAATCTACTTTTGTTCTCAAAATTCAGGGGAACTTTTTTTTTTTTTATTTCCACACATAATTTGCAAATGTTTCATGTTCTAGCAGGTGGTATATTCATCTAGAGTTCAACCGCTGTGTTTATTTGTTGATTGTTTGTATTGGATTCTTTTCTTGTCACTCCAATTCTTTGTCTTAAAATTATTCAAAGTCAGTTTTCAATAGCCTAGGTTTAATCACAGCAATTACAAATGACGGTAATATCCTTCTTGATTTTTCACTATTTTATCTATTGCTCAGTAAAATACAAACGGAGTTCTGATGGTGTAGTGGTTAAGCACTTGGCTGCTAACCAAAATGTTGGAAGTTCAAACCCACCAGCTGCTCCACTGGAGAAAGGTGTGTCATGAATAAAATACAATTAATTAATCATTTATTATGTTCTAGGCACAAAGTCACATACACACATACACACATACACTTCATTCTTACCGTAAATCTAAGAGAAAGAAATCGTTAGTCCTGGTTTGTTATGTTATTAGTTGCTGTCGAGTTGATTCCAACTCATGACAACCCCATGTGTTTCAAAAGGTTTTCTTGGCTCTACTTGGAACGGAAACAAATTGCCAGGTCTTTTCTTCCATGGTACAACTGGATTGTTTTGAACCACCAACCTATAGGTTCATAGTTAAGTGCAAAACGTTTGTACTATCTAGTTTACAGATACGTAAAATGAGGCCAGGGTGTTCAAAATTTTCTTCAAAAGGCACATGTAACAAATGACGGAGTTGAGATTAAAATCTATCAATGCATTGCAGTCTGAGCCCTTAACTACTGTAATAATATGTAAGAACATTAGAAAATTGCTTCACAAACTAACAGCACACAAACAACTCTGTGGATGACAAAACATGAAAAAACACTTTTAAGCAAGTAGAGATCCAGCACATTTAGTCTATTGTTTTTCTCAATGGATGTATCCATTTGCAGAAATTATTAGTGGGCATCAAGATTTGAAGCTGGACCCCTCTGAATTATGACCAAAAGCTCTTCCCCTGACCAATACCTGTAGTCACTAGGCTTTGGTTTCTTTTTTATTATTTTTGAATTTATTCCTATGGTAATGCCCTCAGCATGTTAGAAAAAAAAAAATCAACTAATGAAAAATAAGTGGAGATTTTATATCGAAATTGATAATGTCATTGTCCATATTTTACCTTCATTTTATCAAAATGTGTCCAATAATTCTAAGATATTTATGGGCTCATGATAAAGCATATTTATTTTTGAAATTCAAATTTGTCTGAATGAAAAGTAATCAAGGTAAGTATACTTATGAATGTAAAATAAAAAAATTTGCAGGGCCTCAGTAATGGTATAGTGTTAAATTTCAAACAGGCCACAAAAGTTCTGAAAAACTGTCAATCATTTTAGGAGCTGTTTTTTGTGGGATAGAAGGAGCCCTGCTGGAGCAGTGATTAAGCACTCAGCTGCTAACCGAAAGGTCGATGGTTCAAACCCACCAGCTGCTCTGCAGGAGAAAGATGTGATGGGCTGTTTCCGTAAAGATTTCAGCCTTGGAAACCTTACGGGACAGTTCTACTCTGTCCTACAGAGTCAGTATGAGTTGGAATCGACTTGAAGGCAATGGGTTTGTTTTTCTGTTTTTTTGTGGAATGATATGAGTTTCATATTTTCTAACATTTTCCTATAAAATTTGTTAGAGATACAGAAAGTTGAAAGAATTCTGCACAGAACTCATATACTCATCACCCTGATTCTATAATCAACATTTGACTTACTTGCTCCATTATATATCATTTTTTATTCAATTTTTTAATAATATTTTATTGTGTTTTAGGTAGAAGTTTACACAGCAAATTAGGTTCTCCTTTAACAATTTTATACAAATTGTGCCATGCCACTGGTTACAGTTTTTATAATGTGCCAGCATTCTCATTATTTCCATTCCGTTTGTTCTGGTTCCATTGATCTAGCTTCCCTTCCCATCCCTGCTTTCCCAACTTTGCTTTTGGGTAAATGTTGACCATTTGCTCTCGTACAGTTAATTGTTTAAGGAAGCATGTTACTCATGGGTGATATTGTTTATTTTATAAGCCAATCTCTTACTTGGATGGAAAGTGACTTGCAGAAATAGTTTCAGTTCCAAGTTTAAAGGGTATCTTAGGGCTTCCTCTAATCTCTATCAGTCCAATAGGTCTGGCCTTTTTTAGGAATTTGAGCTTTATTCTACATTTTTCTCCAATTCTGTCTGGGACCTTCTCTTGTGTCCCTAGTCAAAAGAGTCAGTAGTGGTACCCTGGCACCATCTAGTTCTTCTGGTCTCAGGTAAGAAGAGGCTATGGTTTATGTGGGCTATTAGTCCCCATGGACTAGTTTCTTCTTTGAGCTTTTGATTTCCTTCATTCCCTTTTGCTCTATACTAATAGAGACCAATAGTTGTGTCTTAGATGGCTGCTTGCAAGCTTTTAAGACATCAGACACTAATCAAAAAAACTAGGATGTAGAACATTATCTTTGTGAACTATGTTATGCTAATTGACTAAGCTGACCTTCAAGACTATGATCCCAACCCTTTTAACATGGTAAACCAATCCCTTGAGTTGTTTGGATATGTCTAGGAAACCTCCGTAACTGTGCCCCCCATGTGGTTTGTTATATATGTGGGTACGTATGCAGCACACACAAACATGTATATACACATATGCCTACAGATACACCTATACATACATTTACTTGCATATGCCTTCCTATACACATATACACATCCATATTTACCTAGGTAACCACATACATATTTTTAATCGTTTTTAAGGTTGTTGCGAAATTGTATATATTATAGTATTTACTGAAATAGTTCCTTTTTCTCATGTACATCTTACTGTCTTTATTTACCTTGGTCAGGTTGTGCTGACTTTACCCATATTTGGGATTGCCTTTTCCATTACCAAAAGCAACAAGTGCTTACTACCTAGAAAGTGATTTCTCCTCCCTCTCCCTCCCATCCCTGTTAACCATCAAAGAACTTTGCTTTCTGTGTGTACATCTACTCTTGACTTTTTATAATAGTGGGACCATACAATATTTATCTTTTTTGTGATTGACTTATTTCACTAAGTATAATGTCCTTCAGATTCATCCATGTTATGTTTCACTGCCTCCTCATTATTCTTTATAGTTGTATAGTATTCCACTGTATGTATGTACCACAATTTGTTGATCCATTCATCCATTCATGGGCACTTGGATTGTTTCTTTCTTTTTGCTCTTATGAATAATGCTGCAGTGAACATAAGTGGACGTATGTGTACTCATGTCATTACTCTTTTATCTCTAGGATATATACCTAGGAGTGGGAGTGCTGGATCATAAAGTATTTCTGTTCCTAGCTTTTTGAGGAAGTACCATACTGTTTTCCATAGTGGTTGTATCATTTTACAATCTCAGCAGCAATGTATAAAAGTTCCAATCCCCATACAACCTTGCCAGAGTTTGTTGTTTTCTGTTTTGTTTGTTTTTAATCATTGCCATTTTTGCAGGGGTGACATGGTGTCTCACTGTAGTTTTGATTTGCACCTCTCTAATGGCTGATGATCATGAGCATCTTGTCATGTATTTGTTGGCCACCTGAATACCCTCTTTGGTGAAGTATCTGTTTGTGTCCTTTGACCATTTTTTGATTGGACTATTTGTCTTTTTGTTGTTGGGTTGTTGAAGTTTTCTATACATTTAAAGATTAGGCCCTTATCAGATATGTTGCTGCCAAAGATTTTTTTCCCAGTCTCTAGGTTTTCATCTTACTCTCTTAGCAAAAAAAAAAAAAAAAAAAAAAAAAAATTAGTTGTGCTTTAGATGAAGGTTTACAGAGCAAATTAATTTCTCATAAAACAATAAATGCACATATTGTTTTGTGACATTACTTGCCAGCCCTGTGACATGTCAACACTCTCCCCTTCATGACCTTGGGTTCTCCATTTTCATCTGTCCAGCTTTCCTGTCCCCTCTTCCCCCTGGTCCTTGCTACTGGGCTGGTGTGCCCGTTTAGTCTCGTATACATGGTTGAGCTACATGTATTATCGTTTGTTTTCTGGGCCTGTCTAATCTTTGGCCAAAGGTTGAATGTCAGGAGTTACCTTGCTACTGAGTTTAAAGGATGTCTGGGAGCAATACTCTTGGGGTTTCTTTAGTCTCTGTCAGATCAGTAAGTCTGGTCCTTTTTTTTTAGTTTGAATTTTGTTCTATATTTTTCTCCAGCTCTGTCCTGGACTCCCTATTGTGATTCCTGTCAGAGCAGTTGGTGGTGGTAGCCAGGCACCATCTAGTTATGCTGGACTCAGTCTGGTGGAGGCTCTGGTAGTTGTGGTCCATTAGTTCTTGGTAAAGTCTTTTGATGAGCATAAGTATTTAAGTTTTAGGACATTCCAGTTAGCTAATTTATCTTGTGTTGTTCATGCATTTTTTGTTTTGTTTGATAAGGCTGTTACACAACATGAAATCAGTCATTTTATGAGATTTCCTTGATTCATAATATTTTTGAGATCCAACCATATGATTGCATGCATCAGTATTTAACTCTTTCTTAATGCCAAGTAGTTTCCTTCATATAAATATAACAGAGTTTGTTTATCTACGTCTATCTATACCTAGACTATTTCAAATTTTAAGCTATTATGAATAAAACAGCTATGAATATAGTCCTTTTTGTAGGCTTATGCACTTTTAATTTCTCTTGGAATGAAATTATTAGGGCATGAGGTAGGACGAATATTTGATGTTAGGGATGATGAAGCAGGACAGCAATTTGAAAAAGTTGGGCATTTGGGACATCTTTAACCTGTGCCTCATAGCAATAGCTTTGTGCTGATCCTTATAAAAGAAATTGTGCATTCAGTGGTTGTATTAATTTACAATCCTACAAGCACCGTATGAGAGTTCTGATTGCTCTATATCTTTGCCAACATTTGGTGTTGTCAATCATTTTAATTTTAACCATTCTAGTGGGACCAGGGATATCATTGCTGATATCAGATGGATCCTGACTGAAAGCAGAGAATACCAGAAGGATGTTTACCTGTGTTTTATTGACTCTGCAAAGGCATTTGACTGTGTGGATCGTAACAAATTATGGATAACATTGGGAAGAATAGGAATTCCAGAACATTTAATTGTGCTCATGAGGAACCTTTATATAGATCAAGAGGCAGTTGTTCGGACAGAACAAGGGGATACTGATCGGTTTAAAGTCAGGAAAGGTGTGTGTCAGGGCTGTATTCTTTCCCCATACCTATTCAATCTGTATGCTGAGCAAATAATCCAAGGAGCTGGACTATATGAAGAAGAATGGGGCATCAGGATTGGAGGAAGACTCATTAACAACCTGCATTACACAGATGTTACAACCTTGCTTGCTGAAAGTGGAAAGGGCTTGAAGCGCTTACTAATGAAGATCAAAGAGCACAGCCTTCAGTGTGGATTACACCTCAATATAAAGAAAACAAAAATCCTCACAACTGGACCAATGAGCAATATCATGATAAATGGAGAAAAGATTGAAGTTGTCAAGGATTTCGTTTTATTTGGATCCACAATCAACAGCCATGGAAGCTGCAGTCGAGAAACCAAATGAAAAATTACATTGGGCAAATCTGTTGCAAAGGATCTCTTTAAAGTGTCGAAAAGCAAAGATGTCACCTTGAAGACTAAGGTGTGCCTGACCTAAGCCATGGTATTTTCAGTTGGGTCATATGCATGTGAAAGCTGGACAATGAATAAGGAAGTCTGAAGAAGATTTGACGCCTTTGAATTGTGGTGTTGGCAAAGGACATTGAATATACCATGGACTGCCAGAAGAACAAATAAACCTGTCTTGGAAGAAGTACAACCAGACTGCTCCTTAGAAGCAAGGATGGGGAGAATGCATCTTACATACTTTGGACATGTTGTCAAGAGGGATCAGTCCCTGGAGAAAGACATCATGCTTGGTAAAGTATAGGGTTGGTGGGAAAAAGGAAGACCCTTGATGAGGTGGATTGACACAGTGGCTGCAACAGTGGGCTCAAGTGTAACATGGATTGTAAGGATGGTGCAGGACCAGGCAGTGTTTTGTTCTGTTGTGCATAGGGTGGCTATGAGTCAGAACTGACTCGACGGCACCTAACAACTACCACAACAGTGGGAGTTTAGTGGTATCTCAATACCATCCAAAGTGATGGCATATTAAATTGCCTTTCCCAGAAGAGAAATTGGAGCCCTGGTGGCACAATGGTTAGGTTAAGTGCTGTGGATGCTAACCAAAAGGTCGGCAGTTCAAATCCACTAGCAGCTCCTTGGAAACCTTATGAGACAGTTTTGCTCCGTCATATGGGGTCGCTGTGGGTGGGAATTGACTTGATGGCAATGGATTTTAGTTTTTTTGTTTTTTAAGAACAAATTATCTTGAGTGTTCCTGTTTGTGTTTACTGCCATTTGTGTATTTTTCTTTGTGAAGTGACTCCTCAAAGTTTTGCTGTTTCTGTTGGGTTGATTTTCTTTTTATTATTGTCTTGTAAAAATTATTTATATATTCTAGATAACAGTCTTTTGCAATATATATGTTTTGCAGATATTTTTCCCCCAGTCTGTGGCTAGCCTATGCATTTTCTTAACATTGTGTTTTGATAGACAGAAGTTTTTGCTTTTGATGAAGTCTAATATGGTTGTTGTTTTTGTGTCTTGTCTAAAAAGCCTTGGTGTATCCCCAAGTAGCAAATATTTTGTATGTTTTCTTCTAAAAGCTTTGTCGTTTTAGGTTTGATGTTTAGGTCTACAATGCCCTGATTCATGGTCCTACTGGATTACTTCCCATGGAAAAAATATGGCTCTTCCAAAGAAAAAGTGGAAGCTCTTAATAAGGGAAAATGTGCAATAATGTATAACAGTGAAAATGAATAATAACAGCTATTCACACAAAAATGGATAAATCTTAGAAATATGTTAAATGAAAAAAGCAAACCTGAGAAAAACGCATATTTTTATAAAATTCAAAAACAAGGAAAAAAGAAAATCAAGAGGATATATATATATATTTTAGTTCAATATAGTGATCTAATATGGTGGTTCTCTAAGAGAAGCAGAGGGATGTGAACAGGCAGAAACTCAGAGAAAACCTCTGATTTGGCAATGTGGTTATTCTGAAGGAGAACAGAATTCACACATATGATGGCTTTATTCATGGGTCATCTTGGCTAGGCTGTAGTGCCCAGTTATTTAACCAAACGCTAATCTAGGTGTTGCTGTGGAGATAATTTGCAGATGTAATTAGAGCCCATAATCAGTTGGTTTTAAGTGACAGAGATTACCCTGGATAATCTGGGTAGACCTCGCTGAAACTGTTGGAAGGCCTTAAAAGCAGGGCTGCAGTTCCCTTAGAAGACAGGAAAATTTTGCCTGTTTTGTGGAGTTCCATTCTGCTTGTTATCTTCCCTTCCTAACTGCCTGCCCTACAGCTTTAGACTTGCTTAGTCAGCCCCTAAAACGGTATAAGTCAATTCCTTGTGATAAATTCTATATATGGCCATCCTCCTAGCTCTGCTTTTTTTTTTTTTTTTTCTGGTTGAATTCTGACTGTTACAACAGCTGGTACTTTATTATTTTCTTATTATGTTATTTATATGCCGCAATTTTAATTAGTGTTTCTCCAGCCGAGTAAAAAGTAAATGTTTAAGTACTCTTAGTTTTTCATTTGTTTGTTTGTTTTTTGGGAAATCAGATCACTCTAAAATGTTCAAAATGAAGAACTTAATTGTTTGGAAACAATTATTGATAAGGCGTAAAAGGATTACGTTCTCTAAATGAATTACAATAATCTTATAATTCTATAATAATACTTCAAACTAATTCCGCTTTAGATCTATAAAGCATGACACAGCATTTCCTGCTTAGAAGCTGTCGCTTTGCAGTGAGTTTGTTTTTGACGTGTTTGTAATTCATTGGTGTCTGACCAGTCCAATCTCCCAATCCATTTAAATAAAATATAATCAAGTAGTTGCCATCAGCTTGATTTCGACTCATGGTGACCCTATATGTGTCAGATTGGAATCCTGCTCCAACGGATTTTCGATGGCTTAGTTTTCAAAAGTAGACTGTCAGGCCTTTCTTCCAAGGGGCTTCTGGGTAGACTCAAATCTCCAACATTTTGGTTAGCAGCTGAAAACATTAATTGTTTGCACCACGCAGGAATAAAAAAAAAAATCCTGTTTCCATAGAGTTGATTCCGCCTCATAATGACCCTGTAGGACAGAGTAGAACTGCCCCATACGGTTTCCAAGGAGCACCTGGTGGATTGGAACTGCTAGACTTTTTGTTTAGCAGCCGTAGCTCTTAACCACTATGCCACCAGGGTTTCCACTCAGGAATAGGAAGACACAAATATCTCAACTACAAGCAAACACACACAGCAAAATTTTAAAAGAGATTTTTATCTCACGTTATTGTGTTTAATCTTATGACTGCTGCGAAGGAGCCCTGGTGGTGCAGTGGCTAAGCACTCGGTTGCTAACTGAAATGTCAGTGTTTCGAACCCACCAGCCACTCCACAGAAGATGTGGCAGTCTGCTTCTGTAAAGATTGCAGCCTTGGAAGTTCTGTGGGGCAGTTCTACCCTGTCCTATAGGGTCGCTATGAGTAGGAATTTACTGGACAGCAATGGGTTTATGATTACTGATAGGTGCATTATTGCTGAAGTAGTTACTTTCACCTGTTTTCTTTAGGAATGGGTCAAACTAATGCTTGAAAAATAATAGTAGGAAAGAACTTGAGAGACTAGATTGGCTTGGGAGAAGGTTACAGCTTCCCGAGAAGGTGGAGGAAAGGAAAGCTGAGTTGTAAATATTGCACCAAAGAGAAGTTTGCTTTTTTTTTTTTTTTTTGTTAGGAAAAGCTGGATGAATTAATGACTTAATTAACTAAAACTAAACTTTTGCCAACAATTTATTTCTGCAGCAGGTAAAAAGAAGGAAAAGAGATGTATGGATAAAAGAAAGACAAGGTGAAAAAGTGACTTTGAATGGAAGTGACTGTAATTAGTCTCTGAAATTCACAGGATCGGTGACCTTGAACAAGATACTCTTCCTAGAGCTGGCTTCCTATCTGTAAGATGGGTATACAAATAGCATCCACGTATTAGGCAGTGATGGCTTTAGACTTTCAGTTTAAGAGGGGCTGAAGAATGGCAACTTGATGGCAAGTGGGTGAAGGGAATGGAGAATTTTTTAGAAACTGTTTTCAGAGCAAACACACTGTCTTTAGACTCTTTCTATTTACTGTTGCATAAGGTGAGAGGTGCCACCACTACTAACAGGACCGTATTGATGAATGATGAGATAACACACATAAGGCAGTTAGTACAATGCTGGCAAACAGTAAACATTTGGCAAGTGATGGCTGTGATTATTAATTATTATTATACCCAGTATACTTATTGTTCTTATTTCTATACCGAGATTTGCTAATAAATGTAAGTTAAATGTTCATAACATGAGTGCTATTTCATTTTGATTTGACTTACATTTATATTATGCAATGTGTCTAAATATATGACTTAACTTAATATTTCTATTTATAAAAAAATTACCTATATGTTTATAAAATATTTCACTTTCAGCCTTTCAGAAGGAAAGCAAATTTCATATAGAGCTTCTTTTGAAGCAAAAAAATGAAAGGTTCTGAGCCAACTTAACAATAATATAAATAATGCTTTTAAAAACAATTGTAAATCACTTTCACAGTCTCCATTAGCTGCATTATGTAAACACTAAATTAGCCAATATTGCATGCAAAAAAATAATGTCCATGTATTTATTCTAGGCTTGGGGCCATATTGTGTTGCTTTTCATCTTCAGTATGTTCACATGACCATAAATGATCATTCTGTTAATTTAATGTGTTGCTGTTTCTAACCTTGCTTATACGTTCAATAATATAATCAGGCAAGCCAGGCCAGCAACACATTACCTCTGGAAAATCATTGCAATAACACACAGGCTCAAGAGTGACATAGTAATTAGGGTGGTTACTACACTTATCACTTACAGTAAAAAAATACAAACAGGGAAATGGAAAACTGGAAACGGAATCAATGTCAGGGACGTAATGACTACCACCACTACCATCATCATCATCATAGTAATAATGATAAATCACGCTTTACGTGGAAAGATATGTATGTTTCCTGTGATTTATACAGGCTGACTGAATTTAGGTAAAGCCATTATCTGGGAAGATTAAAAGCATTATGGGTAGTCAACTATGAAATGTGATTCTTATGCAGGCAAGAGCATCAGGACATTTTATCGTAGTGAAACTTGGCTCTCCTTGAAAATGCACCATAAGATTTTTAAATGAAAGAACCATGGTAACTGTAAAGTACAATTACCAACTGTGTGTTTCTAGAGAGCTTACAGTTTAGCATGAATTAAAAGGAAAAAGATCAGGATGGAATGATTTCTTTCTCTAGCCTTATATTCTGAGTTCAAGCTCTGGAATCTCAGGTGCTTTATATAGGAATTGGTCAAAGGTATCCACTGTCCCCCAAGAACACCGTGATATTTTCTGGTAATTTATCATCTTTTTAACTAGCATCGCTATTATCTATTTCTTATATGATCAATTTTCTCTGTGGTCTTTCTTTCTTATGCAGTTTATGCTCTTGCTATCCAATTCAATAAAGTCCCTGGGTGGTGCAAATGGTTTGTGCCCAACTATTAATGTAAATGTTGCAGTTCAAACCCACCCAGCAATGCCACAGAAGAAAGGCCTGGTGACCTGGTCAGCAAAGATTATAGCCAAGAAAATCCTATGAAACAGTTCTACTCTGTAATCTATAGAGTCACCACGAGTTGTTATACAAATTAACATATTTAATCCTCAAAATAATCCCATGGGATAGTTTACTATTATTATCCCCATTTTACGAAAAGAAAGAAAGAAATCGAGGTTAAAAAAGAGATGTTATGTAATTGGTCTCAAATCACACAGCTAGTATATGGGTAAGTGACAGATGCAGGGTGTTTATTTACTTTTGTTTTTAATTTTTTCCATGTAAATTTAATACCACTTAACTGCCCAATGCTCATTAATCAACAACTCATGGTCACTCTTGATTTTTACATAATCCCATTTTATTTTTCCACTACTAAATGGATTATTTTGAACCAGATCCCAGGCATCCCATTTATTTGTAAATATTCCTGCATGTATGCCTAATGTATAAGGAAACTTTCTTAAACAGCCACGATACCATTTCCAAAACTACAAGTTAACAGCTATTCATCCATATCCATTCAGCAGTTAAATGTCCATGGTTGTCTCATAAATGTCGTTTTCAATTGTTTAGCCAGGATCCAAACTAGGTTCACATTTTCTGTATGATAAGTATGTCTCTTAAGTCTCTTTAAATCTATAGATTCCCTCTCCCTGTATTTCCCCCCAGCTCTTTACTTATTGTAAGAATCAGATTTTGTTCCTTGGAGCTTTCTAAATTTTGAATTTTGCTGACTGCATCATTTTGGTGTCATTTTATAGGTTCCTCTGTCCCCTGAACTAATTGCCTATAAACTGAGGCTTAATCTGACTTATGTTTGTTTTTGTTTCTTTTGCGTTTTCATTTTGTATTGTTTGAAAAACCATGTCATACGTGCAGAGCCAGGGCCTGAACACAATCTGGCTCCATAGTCTGTGCTCTTAACAACTATAATGCATGTCCTCACAAGTACATTATGCTCCGTCTATTGTTACTTACAGGTGATTAAGAGCTCAGATGCTAAGCAAAAGGTCAGGAGTTCAAATCCACCAACCATTCCTTGGAAACCTATGGGGCATTTCTGCTCTGTCTTATTGGGTAGCTCTGAGTTAGAATCTACTCAGTGGCAATGGGTATTTCCACACAAGATCATGTTCACAGGAACCAGGGGTTAGGACTTAAATTTTGGAGGCTTGGAAGTGCAGTAGTTAAGAGCTACTGTGAGCTTCTGCTAACCAAAAAGTCAGCAGTTCGCATCCACCAGCCGCTCCTTGGAAACCATATGGGGCAGTTATATCTTGTCCCATAGGGTCGTTATGAGTTGGAATCTACTCAATGACAACGGATTTAGTTGTCCTTCCTCTTTGAAGTCTTCCTGGATTCCTCCAGACTATCTTAGAACTTTAGTCCTCTATTGGCCATTAATAATATTTACTTTGTATGGAATCTCTTTTGTAGTATTTCACATATCTCAAGATATTGAAACAATTTTTAGTGGTCTCATCACTAATATTTTGAAACTAAAAAGATATGTTTTCATCGTTGCGTTTCTAGTGTTTAGCCTAATATCTGATACATTGTGAGAGTGTACTAATAAACATTTCTGTGGAAAAATATGTGAGTGAATAAATGAATATAGGATTGATTTAAATAGAGATGCTTAAAAGCCATATAACATCTAAACATGGGAGGATTAATGGTACAGCCTGAGCACACCAGTTAACAATATCAACTAGGCAAAAAAATCTACCCAACCAGATACCCAACCTAGAACCCAAAGAGAAAAATTGTATATTTTTGATACGTTAAAAGAAAAGAAAAAGTGAAAACTGTTAATTAGGATTATTTTATTTTAAACAATAGAAAATAGCTTTGGACAATTAAAGCAAAAGAAAATTCATTACAAATATAGAGGGCAGAGAAGTAACATCAGTGTGGGAGTAGTAGTATTGGAAACTGGCAGGCACCAAGGCAGCTCTTTGGAACTGGAAGACAGGAAATCCAGGTGCTGTCAAGTCTTCACTGGTAAGGAGCTAACTCTGAGCATGTTCTGCTTTTACCACCCTTTACAAGATTCGGTTTTCAAGGAGGGATCATCTAGTCATCCTAGTGTGAGTTCATCCTTGGCTCTGGATGAGGAGAGGACAGGGCCTTGACTTATGGTCCTATTGGATTACATCCCATGGAAAAGAGACAATTCCTCCAAAGAAAAAGTGGATGCTCTTAGTAAGGGAAAATATGTTCTAAAAGCCCTCTAGAAAATTCCCAGGACTATCAATATTTCAAGACTATTTCTAAAGTGCCTAACCTGAGGATGCAAGGAAAACAAGACATAATGCAGCCTTCCTTTATGGAGTTGATTGAAAGGGCATGTGTGGTAATAAATACTTAAAAAAAAAAAAAAAAAAAAAGCGAGTACTGAGTGCTATAGAAACAAACAGGAGTAACTACTTCAATCTGGGAATCCAGAGAAGAAACATACAATCTGAGACTTAAAAGGTGAGTGAGCGTTATCTAAATAAAAGAAGGACGAAGAGTTGACCAGGATAAAGGAATGAAATGTGTAAATGTAGTTAGGAAAGGCTAGAAAGCTCCTTTCCTGAACAGGGACAAACCCAATATGGATGTAGTTCAGAAATAGGTAGACTGAATGATGCAGGCAAAGACCTAGGGAGGAGCCAGGTCAAGGAGAATTCTGTGAGAATTTGGACTCCATGTAAATGAGAAGTGAAAATTAACATAAGGTTTTAAATAGTAATGTGGCCCAAGAGTTTCGCAGGAACTACTCTGATGGAGTATGAAGATTGGCTTGGAGGAGTTAAGAGTAGAAACAGGGAGACTAATTCAATTAGTGGGATAGAAATTGAGAGAAGTGGACTGATTTGAAGATACTGAGAAGGCAGAAGGGCAGAAGAAATTAAACCAATTATGATAAGTGAGATGAAGAAACAAGTCAAGAGACTTTACTATTTCTGGCCTGAACCACAGGGGGGAAAGTAGGGCCATTTACTGAGATAAGATACACTGAAGAAATATTAGGCAATCCAGAAAGAAGACTAAGTATTCAGTTTTGATTTGCGTAGTCTGAGGTACTTGTGAACCAAGTGGAGATGCTCAAGTAGGGACTTGAAATATAAATCTGGAGCCCAGGAGAGTTTATCCTACAAATGAAGCATTGGGAGTCGTAGGTGTATAGAAGATAATTAAAGGCATGGGAAAAGAAAAGTCTACCTACAAAAGAATGTACAAAGGAAGAAGAAAAACTGAGTTTACAGAGCCCTGAAAGATAACAGTTAAAATTTGGTTACAGGTTAGAAGGTGGCAAAATAGACTGAAAATGACAAAGAAAACCGAAACCTAAGAGTGTACGAAATGATGGATTTTAAGGAGAGAAGGTCAAAGAAGGACACGGTGATCAGCAATATTGAAGGCTGTTTAGAAATAATAATATTTTTGTTTTTATTACAAATTGTCTATTGAATTTATTTACATAGAAATAATTTTTAGTCTAAATGTGAGAAAAGTCAATAGAGTGGGGAGGATGGAAGCCAAGTGGGAGAATTTTACAGGTTTGCAGATGAGAAAATACAGATAATGAATATAAGCAACTTGTTTTAGAAGGTATGGCTATGAAAAAGAGGTAAAGAGAATAAATAATGTCAAGGGAGAAAAACTTTAATCCTACATCCCTTAGTAGTTGAAACTTTGGAAACTACCATCGGTTGGTTGATATGTGTAAATTTCTTCCCTTTATATGGAGAAACTACTTAAATTGAAATTGTTTTTTATACCCTAAGCCATTCTGTTATGTATTAGTGATCCTCAACTGTTACAACTCGGAAGGGCTTCCCAAAACGGGGATTGCAAATAGAATCTTTTGCAACACAATTCTTCAGGCAGCTATTATAAAAAGTAATGGATTTGGCGTTTGTGATGATACCTGAGGCTGAGTCTGGACTCAGCAAGAAACAGTGCCATGATTGATTAGCCATGTCAGTTATTAGTTCAAAACATGGGACTGGTCCTGCCAAATACTTGCTGACACCAGCTTAGAAGCTTCACTTGGCAATACAAACCTTATTAAATGACTGGCTAGTTGAGAGTCAAATCAGAATAGGTTGATATAAATTCTCAAATCCTGCTTATGCTCAATATGATATGTATTTAAAATACAGGAACTACCTTTTATTTTTGTCTAATGGTATTGCCTCTTCAGAGTTTGCAATGTATTTGAACAGAGCTGTTTGGGTTTATAATTACATCTTTCAAAATTCCCTATATTTGCATAGTGGTTGAGATATTTCACATACAATGGTTCTATTAACTTTTCAATATTAGATGATAAATGTTTATTACTCAAATAAATATGCTCCTTCTCTGAAAAACAGCTAATCTCAACTCATTACATCTCTGCTTCAATGTTGTCACTGAAAGAAATGCCTCCTTGCTGTTCTATTGAGATCTGCATGTGAATACAGACCCATCCTGAACTATAGATTATTGTTGGTGCTGCACAGGCGTCTGAATGTGTGGGTTTTATTTCCCCATAGGAGAAGAATTATAGCAGCAAAGGAAAGGCAACGGAGGAATAAGCAAAGCTTTAATTTTAAGACAAAGTATTCAATCCAGGTGTTAAATTTGAAAGGACCAGAACAGAAAGAGAAGGAAAAGATGTAGGGAGAGATCCCAGACTATCAGGTATTTGAATTGGAATTTTCCTTTGCCTTGAAACAGCAGCAGACCAGACCCCAGGGGTCACGTTCAATCACCCCAAGCACACTGCAGCTGGACTTCATTGGCAACATGACTAATAAGCAGTTAGGGCACAATGGGGGCCATTTATTTTCTGGCCATGTCTCTAATTTGCCAGTCAGTTGAATCTTTAGAGGAATAAGCTCATTGTTTAGTCAGTCTTTTTGGTAGCCATACTGTAGTATCTAAATCCTCGAATATAAAAATGTTAGATTATGAAGAACAAGTGAATATAGACAAGTGAATTAATACACACGCATGAACACACATATATTTTAAATGTATTAGAACAGGAACTGCTTCTCAAAATTAGTTCATTCAAATGCTATCATGACATCATAAATAAGCGTCACTCTTAAAACTGTTTCAGCTGATGTTAGTTTCTAAGAACATCTTTTAGTGGTTTTGTTTTGTTCTTAACAAAAAAAAAAATGAATATGAATAAGATGAGGCTATAATTTAAATAACTTAAAAAAAAAAAAAAAACTCCAGGGAAAATGACTTACCACATGGATGAAAACACCTAAGAAGCAAAGTTTTATTGAAATTTGAAGGAAATAATTATTTTAATGGGATGGTGTTATTGTAAAACTGATTTTACTCATAATCTGTTGGTGTTTTTATTATTGGCTTCAAAGGCACAGTCATGATGATAAACCAGTACCTTGGGTCCTATAAGCTGAGCCACTTAATAATAAAAAAAAAATAGAAACCTATAAATAAATAGGATTCATAAAGGCTTCTGTCTGCAGATATGGGATTATTGTATTTGAGATCAATTAACTTTCCTTCATCATATCCACAAGTCATTTGTAACCACTGGGACACTTATATTACTAAGGATGATCAATATTTACTAGAAGTATAAGAGACACCCATGTTGATGCAAAAAAGAAAGTCATGTTGAAAAAATAAAATTCTTAGGATAAATCCAATGGCCAGCTATCTTAAGCTTCAAAAATTTGCAACTTAGCATTTTCTAATAAAGTATGTGAGCTGGTTTGCTCTGTAATTACCCAGCACAGAGTATTATCAAAAATATTTTATCCAAGAGAAAAGTTTGGAGTATGCCCCCCTAAGCTAAGTATCTACATATATCAAACTACTTTTCCTAATAGCAGGAGAAATGAATAAAATTATTAGTGTAAAGATCCTGTCATTGTAGATATACATGTTTTTCAAAATAAAATTTTAATTTTAAAATTAGATTTAAATATCATATATATTATAGTTTTATTTATAGGGATGATAATTTATTTAATTCATCAATCTTTTTTCATTTTTGTATGCTTGATTTTTTATCTGACCAGCTATCATAGTCTTTATGTGCTCTGTTTTTCAGAGATAAATTGTGACTAAAAATGCATTTTCTTCCTTAAAATTTAGTTGTATAGGCATTATTGTGTGATAGGGTACAGAGTCATTAGATCAACTGCAATTGAAGTAGTCCAAGGAGTTTTACATTTAACAAGTTCTGTTTATGTTACATCCTCAAAAACTGTTTACAAATGTGCGTTTTTTTTTAAAGCATAAAAATGTTAATTTGAAAATAAATGATAGATTTTTGAATTAAAGGAAGGTCTTTGAATTAAAAAAAAACTGATCAAATTAAGGTAGAATGAAAGGAGAGAAATAGTCACAAATGTCTTTTGAATTTTAGAATAACTCATGATTAATTATTTCCATCAAAGATAAATGGCTCTTCATAAATACACTCGTACCACTTAAAATGCCACACAAAAAAGGAATAAGTAATAATATGATTTCCTTTTATTGTGAGTTCAGAAAGAAGCAAACACTGGCATCTCAAAATAATGTTATTTTTGAGTTTGCCCCTCAGGATTACTTTATGTGAAGGAAACACTGACATTAAAAATAAAAACAATAACCTGCCAAAGGGTATATAGCTACAGTTATATTCCTAGCTAACCCAAACCAAATCCATTGCCATTGATTCCAACTCATAGCAACCCTACAGGACAGAGTAGAACTGCCCCATAAGCTTTCCAAGGCTGTAAATCTTTATGGAAACAGTCTGCTACATCTTTCTCCTGTGGAACTGCTGGTGAGTTTGAACTGCTGACCTTTTGGTTAGCAGCCCAGTGCTTCACGTGTTGCTGAGTGGAAACCCCAGGTTTTGCTCGGTGCAACTCATCACAGCTGACAAACAAGAGGCTGAGGAGGGAGATTAGAAAGGCACCTTTATTTCATTGTGCAAGGAACAGTAGTGGCTGCTGCCCCCAAGGCTACTTGCAGGCAGCTTGGGGAGGCAGGCTTTTACAGAGAGCAGAGAAGGAAATGTAAATTTATCATGAATGTTCAGGATTGACCTTCATGCAGGCATCCAGAGCTTGGGGATGACCATGCATTTTCTTTAGACAAGGGTTTGATTCTCTGGGATGGAGGAAGAGGTTGATTTTCCTTCATTAGTATGTTAAATCTCCATCCAGAGGTGGGTGCTAATATGTATTTTGTGTTTAATGACCATGCCAAGAAGGCGTTGGAAATCTGCTCAAACTGGTTGATGCCAGCTACAGCCATTCTGTGGTTATCTTGTCAAGGACAATTTCAGAACAATGTGCTGCCTATTCTGCTCAGTGTGGGAGGATAAGCCAGAACAGGTGTCTCCTAGAAGGCCTGAGCTCTGAGGCTGCCTGTCTCAACTATGCCACCATGACTCCTTGCCCCACAAATGCTGTACTCTGTTTAAGGTTCTAGCCCAAGCGCTGATGAGAGATGTCAGGCTCACAATCTCCAAGAGACCATTAATAAATATTAAAGGGAGAAATAGTGAAGGAAGAACAAGCAGCAAAACAATACTCCAGTTTATAAAAGTGGAGATGTCCAATTCTATTGCTGACTATTATTATTATTATTTTAATAAGAAAGACCCATTTCATCTAAATCCTAACCCAGTTTGGCCCCATTTTATTTCTTAAGTATTTCCATTCTAAAGGAGGAATTGCCTTTAGAGAAACTGAAAAGGAACACACTGGATCAAAACTGGAGATGATGGCAATGTTTCCCAATTTCAAGACCTGTTTTCCATTTAAGAAATTATCTATTTCATCTTATATCCATTTAACTACAGTTGGGTCCTACACTAGGACTTCCTTTTGTGCCTGAGAGAACAACGGCAGAAAGACAAAAGCTGCAGGAAGAGAGAAGGCAAGAGAGAAAACAACAAAAAACAGAGATGTTTTTCATTAGTTTCGGTTTCACAGGGAGAAATAACCTTTATTCCTGGTCCCATGGATTAAATTATGTCCCCCCCAAAATGTGTGTGTCAGTTTGGCTGGGCCATGATTCCCAGTATTGTGTAATTTTCCTGTATGTTGTAAATCCTGCCTCTATGATGTTAATGAGGGAGGATGGGCAGCAGTTGTGTTAGTGAGGCAGAACTCAATCTACAAGATTGGATTGTGCCTTGAGGCAATCTCTTGAGTTATAAAAGAGAGAAGTGAACAGAGAGACAGGGGGACCTCATACCACCAAGACAGAGTGCTGGGAGCAGAGTGTGTCCTTTGGATCCAGGGATCCTGCTCAGAGAAGCTCCTATTCCAGGGGAAGATTGATGAGAAGGCCGGCAGAGAGAGAAAGACTTCCCCTGGAGCTGATGCCCTGAATTTGTATTTTCAGCCTACTAGACTGTGAGAGAATAAATTTCTCTTTGTTAAAGAAATCCACTTGTGGTATTTCTGTTATAGCAGGACTAGACAACTAAGACACCTGGTTCCGCAAAATTTCTGAGCCTTGATACTTTTTTTTCAAGGTACCACGGGCTTATTTGTGTTTATTTACTAATCTGTAGTGAACAGTTTCACATGGGTTTCAACACATCTTTGATGTTAGGCAGCTAAATCCAGGAAAGGTCAGTCAGAAATGATGGAAACCTCTGGAAACAGTAGGCAGTGTTTGACATAATTATATGGGAAAAAGAGTAAACGCAAATTTGTGATTATTTTTAGCAGATGAAGAATAGGACCATGTACTAACAGACACATACACCTGAACTTCTATAGCAGTCAGCATGCGGGTTATATAGTACTTTCATTTTACCTTGTATTAAAGTTTATCCTCTGTCTCCTATTGAGTAAAAAAAAAATTGTAGGGACCCTAAAATAAAAAAAAAAAAAAATGTTAATTGTATCCCACCTTGCACATAATAAACAATCAAAACAAACTTGTGGAATGAAATAGGCAACCTCAAAACCTCAACCCCTCTAACTTGTCACCTTTGACCTGTGACTCAATGATGATTGAGTAGTGAAATGCCCCAAAAGCAGGTAACCAAAGCCTGACATGAGAGGCCATTGGAAGCTATCAGCCAGATAACAAACCCAGGAATATTGAATGTCTGTATGTATAGCCTTGATACTTTTTGCTGAAATAATATGGGAAAAGAATAAATACATTTTCTCCTCAGAAAAGAAAAAAAAAAAAATATCAAACCTGATTACACCCCTGGGTTACATTTGCTTGGACCAATTAACACATACTAGTTTTGATCCTAATTTTTTGTGTGTGCCTCTTACCTTTTTATACTTGGTTTTACGAATCAGAATGTAATGTCTCTTTCTTTCTTTTTCTTTTTAATATAATATAAATCTAGAATGGGATCTGACCAATCTAAGTGTACGATGAGTATATTTTCCAAATAAATAATTAGATAGATAACATGTGGTTACAAGATTTGTGTTTTCCCCCACATAATTGAAATATAGAATAGTTTCTGGTCTTAGCAGGTCACAAGTTGAAAATAGGTGCCTGAATTCAGATATGGGCATTTCTGCAGTATAGTAGAAGAGGACCTGAGATTGGATAAAAAATAAAAGGGGCATTACAGAGCAGATTAGATTTCCAAACTAGAAACTGAGTTTTGTGGAGCCCAAAAGTGAATTACCACAGTTTTAAAAGGCAGACACATATTCAAGGCCAGGAGACCAAAGTGGGCCAAACCTGTCATGGACTCTCACTGTCCTGGTGTCAGAGTACAGAAATCAGGGAATCTAGTGTCATGGGAGCTGGAGCATGGCTGAAGCCACAAATGAGAACAAGGGAAGGGGAATTCCACGTGCAGCATCAGACTGGATGTGGCTGGATGCTTGGTTCTGCCCCAGCTGGCTTTTATTCCTGCTTTCCCAGGTCAACCACTCTGTCCCAGGGGCACCTTAAAAAGTGCCTTCTGTTTTCTGACAGTTGTAAATAATCACATTGCTTAAGGGGCATGCTCTGAAGTAGACACTCATTGATTATATAGTTCTTCTAATATTAAAAAAGAAATAAATGGATTTGCTGGGCAAAAGAAGAGAATTTGATCAGAAGATCAGAATTCAAACCTTCATCAGAAAACTTGTAAGGAAAACAGTGGGTGTTGTTGCACCTGTCTTTTGCTTCCTTCGTTTTTGGCATCTTGAGAAGATAAATTCAAGGAACCCTACAAAGTGAACAATATGTGTGTGTGTGCCTATATAGTGATATTTATGTAAAGCAAAGTGCTTGTATTTTTTGAGGCTAAAGAGCAAAACTCATCTTCGCTTCTTAGTCAAAAGAACACGAAAATATAAGAATCAAATCAAGTGTTATCAAATTCCATAAAATTGTATAGGGATATTTATGTAACCTTTTACTCCATCTAAAAAGTTTGTTAAGCAAATACAGAAAAAAGGTAGGATTGTAAAGATATAATATTAACTTCAGCTCTGGGTCTCTTATAATAATCATAAAATTTAAACTGTGGAATCAAGAGTAATGATGTTTTATTGCAATGAAGATGTAATACACAAGGAAACCAAAGTGCTCTAGAATAACAATATATATGTCATAGTGTAATAACATGTGCAAAGGGCTAATTTATTAATATGCAATTTTATGGAATGTAATTTTTAGGTTTATATGGTATATAAACAAGGTGGGAGTCCTTTAACTCATTTATCTTTAAAATTAGAAGAATGGAAAAATGAAATTTCTCTTAATGAGAAAAGATTAAGAAAAATCTATAATTTCCTTCCTACAGATGGGTAAAATATATAGACATCCCTATTATGTCCCAGCCAAGTGGGATATAATCTCACATGAGAGAGAAAAATAGCAAAGGATTCTACCCTCTTCCAATCTTGGAATTCTGATAGGCTAGGGGAAAAATACGCAATGTCAATACACAATGTCATATGAAATTAGCTGCACTCTTCAATCACTATTTTTTTTTTCAAAGTGCAAATTAGCGTTCTAGGGAAACTAGAACAGGAAACTAATAATAAACCAAAGAAAGCATGCATCTAATTACAGACACATGGTAGGCATCTTTACTTGGCCTTTTAAATTTAGAAGTTTACACTAAAAGTGTTAAAACTTTTCATTTACAGTTGTCCCCTAAAATTATAAGAAATTATCTTCAAGCAGATTTGAAGAATACAGACTCTAATGTTCCAGAAATTCATTTTCATAATCCAGCGGGCACTTTTAAAAAGCCAATATATTCTTTGGCTTCTGTTTCTAAATTATCAATTCCACTACACATTAGTTTAAGGCTTAAATGTTTGGGGTCACTGACATATCTGTAAACGCTTGCTCCGTAGAAAAATGTAGATTTCTGCGTGCAAAGAACATCATATTTTCGAGGGCACTTAGAGCCTTAAGTTTAGAATTTCTGGCTTCTGACTTAAGCCCCTTATTTAAAATGGTTCCTCTTGGAGTAGGGAAATTTTTTAAGCAGTGTTTCAAGTAGTGTTGTTCATACCCGACTCCCCCCCGCCTCCAAATTAAGGCAACTTAAAGATTATGAACAGGACAACTAGGCTGTTCACTCTCCAGCTGGGTAAAACTAGGACTGTGCAAGTTGTGCCCTATACAAAAGCACCTGGCAGTGGGGTGGACATGAGGTGACGGTTGAAATGACAAAGCCATGAGCCTTTTAACTAGGCTATAGTCATCCTGGAGAAAGAAGCACTATTTTTCTAATTTGTCTACCTAGAAGAGTTCCTTTTCCCATTAAGTTTGTGCTAGTTGCTGCCCTGATTTCCTAGTCCTCTATTTTGACTAGTTTTTTACAACAAACATAAATAAAACTTAGACGTATACAAGTGCACACACACACACACACATACACAAACATACCATGTCATGGCTATCTATACATTTTAAAAATTCAAAACTCATTATTCTGGGACTAGTTTATGTTCATTCTTTCTACTCCCATTTCCACTCTTAGGAAGATAGTTCTTTGTGTTTTCAATTTGCCATTGATAGTCAAGATATCATGAAAAAATATTCACCAAGACAGATTCTTTTCTTTCTAGCAAGCATAGTCTAACAGTGAGAGGTCATTTTTAGTTAGTAGGAAAAATTATTTTGTATTCTTCACAGGTCTGGACACAGACTACACTTTACAACCTAAGAGAAAAGAGACTTGGAATACCTTAGGAAAGAGGAGGATTTTTATTTAACTCATGCCTGTGTGTGTTTACGATGCTTCACTTCCATGGCCCACAGGGCTTTAGATACTTAGCCTGAAGCTTACTCTTCAATCGGATCAGCCCTCCTGGATCAGTGCTCGTTAAAATACTATTCTTCATCCCCTAAAGCCAAACCTTGCCCATGTAGAAAGGCGCAGCTCTTCCCTCTGCTTCTCTACCTTTCCTTAGTGACTATTCTCAGGTGGTTTCTATAAAACTGAAACTTCATGAGTCCAAACATCCCCACTTTTTGGTTATTAGTTAGGCTGTCTACCCAAGCAGAGAGTCCTGGCTAACTGGGACAATACTACAGATTTATACGGGGCCCAAATGCTCACATATAATGATGTTTCTTTCTGTGGCTTCAATAGGTTTGCCTTCTGCCACAGAAGACCCTAGATACTTCTAGACTCTGAGGCTGTTTATTAAGGTTATACCAAAAACAAACAAGGAACAACAAAAAACCCAAATCCCATAGCCATACAGTCAATTCCAACTCATAGCGATAGGACAGGGTAGAACTGCTCCATAGAGTTTCCAAGGCTGTAATCTTTACAGAAGGAGACTGCCGCATCTTTCTCCCTCAGAGCTGCTGGTGAGTTCAAACCTCTGAATTTTCAATTAGTAGTTGAGCACTTGACCGCTCTGCCACCAGTACTCCATTAGGGATAAGCAGCTATTTATCATTTCTTTGAGGCAGAATTCTTTCATGTCTCTGTCTTATGCGTATCGTCTAAATTGGAAGATTTTTCATACTCAAATTTAGTAAACATTTCAGTCTTGACACCATGTGCTCACTAAACCCGCAATAAATATTCGTTGCTGCTGACGAGTTCAGGAACCGGAATTTGCCAGTGCCCACTGTGATCGGCAGCTGCAGAGGGACTGGATGGAGTGATTGTCCAGCACAAGCCCCGTGCACTGGAAAGATCTGGAGGGGCGATTAGAAAATCTAGTGCTTGGCGCACTGCCCTCCATCCCAGGTGTCACGGGTTAAGCCTCCCTCGTCTTCATCCAGCCCTGACTACATGAAACAGAGTTTAAATTGCTGCGAAGGCTCGATTCAAATGCATGCTGAGCTCTCCCCGATCAGCTTGTTCCTTTGGGCGATATCACAATTTCAGCTCGTTCAAGCTGTCTACATTCCTGTTTACTTGGGTTTGCAAATGGAACCTTAGCACTCAAATTAGTACTGACAGCACAACCTGTAAGGGTTCTAAATCCTCATTTGCCTTCATTCTGAGGGACAGCACTCTGTTTTCAGAACAATATTGTTTTATATCAAAATCGCTCTCGTGGCATGAAACACAGTGACATGAAAATACATGGCATGAAAACCCTGCATTCCACTTTGAAATGCAGTGATCTGTGTGTTAAAGTTAACACCAAAAGGTGTCTAATACCTTGATCACCATTGTTCTTCCTTTCTTTTGTATTGACCGCTTCTCTCATGAAGCACAGAGGCATGTGTAAACAAGAGAAAAAATATTAAAAAATTTTTAGGATGATAATTCACTAGTGCATGAGAGTGTTTTTTTTTTTTTTTTTTTTTGGTTAATACAGGAACAACTTCTGACCTACAAAATTCTCTTCTGTGATTCTGGTTGCACTGAGACTCGATGTCCTGGTTAGCTGAGGGTAAACTGCACAGCCTCAAAGAGGCAGGACAGCCAATGGAAAAGAACAGCTAGAGAGTGGACTGCTTCTCATCCTAGCTCAGTCCTAATTATTTGGGAAACCCTGGGTGAGGTCATTGAGTCACAGCCTATTCTGTCTTGAACAACGGTCAATACGTATGAGAGCAGTGGTTCTCACCCCTGGCTGAATGCCAGAAACATTTCAGGAGCTTTTAAGAATTATACGTTAGTGTTAGTTCGGGTCCTCAAAGGAGCAGACTGGGTAAGATGTGTGAGAGATTTATCGGGAAAAATACTTGGGAAGGATAAAGGGGGTAAACCTAGACAGAGGGAGACTTCACACAAGATGTGGATCTGACACCTGTGAAAGGAAAGAGAGAAGAAAGAATTGGGTAGAAAGAGTAGAAAGAGTCTCATATTGCAGTGCACTTCGCAGACGAATTTTGATGAGCCCAGTGGGAAATCCCTGAGCAAAGGTTGCTCTTTGGATGAGTCCTGTGCCAGTAGGAGCGGATTAACCAGTACAGGGGGGTAATTGTGTTTACTTACTAATTTGTAGTGCACAATTTCACATGGGTTTCACCACATCAAAGATGAAACTGTACACTACAGATTAGGAAATAAGCATAAATAAGTTCCTGCATCCCTTGCTTATTGGGTAATCAATCCCTGTATGCCAGGCAGGGATGCACTGGCAGTAGTACCCCTGCCATTCTCAGTCATGAACTTGGAAGAGCCCAGGGGGAGTGTGAACTTGGTACAAAGTGTTGATGAATCCAAAGACACAGTAGCTAAGCCTCTCAGTCATCTATGATACCTGAAGCAGAGTTTCTTGGAGATCCGAGAAGCAGGTAATAGAGATGTAAGCACGATTCAAAAGAATTAAGAATGACAGTACATATATCGTACTCTTAGTTTTGATGTAAGGAGAAATGATAGGTAAAACATCTTAAAACTGCAAATTTGAGCCAGAGATCTTTTCCTGCAACATCTGTAGTTAATAGTCATGTACGAAAATAAGTACAATTGGAGGTAACATTAACAACAGGAAAACATAGTTTTGGAGAAGATGATGGATTGGCTTTAAATTTTAGGACCATTTATAATTTTCAAATATGCACTTTGAGTTGATTTGAAATATTTCATACTTGAGTTTCCTAATGGAGTTAATTAATCACAGTTGATTTCATGGCAGGCCCAGCACCAAACAGAAACAGCTACAATGCAAGTGGAGAGCAAGGCAAATCAGTCCTAAGTATTTAGTGGTGAGGGAGGGATTTTTTTTTTTCTTTTCTTCCTAAACCATCATTCTTACTTTATGATATGTTGTATTCCAATATTACTAGAAACTCAGTTATGGCTATACCAAAAACCAAACCCACTCCCTCATCACTAATATGTAGGAGTGATATAACTTGCACTCTCAGCTACATATTAAAGAAAAAAAAAATGAAAACTCTCAATTCCGACTCATGGCAACCCTAGAGAACAGTTTGAAACTGCTCCATAGGGTTTCCAAGGCTGTAAATCTTTGTGGCAGCAGACTGTCACATCTTTTTCCTGCGGAGTAGCTGATCGGTTCAAATGACCAAACTTTTTGGTTAGCAGCCAAGTGCTTAACCACTGTCCCACAAAGATGTCTTAAAATCATAACTGCTCAATTTCTCTACTATTTTCCTTTGAGAATTTTAAAGTTATCACTTTTTTTTTTAATTGCCACTTTCAATTTATTTAGGAATCCTGAAAAACTGAATCCAAATTTCATAGTCTCTCCCTAACTACATGTAACTGTCAATCAATAGTTCATGAACACAGATCCATTTTCACAAGTATTTGGAGATATGTCCATCACATATACACAACAGTACAGAAATGGAGTTAAGGAGGGCAACAAGAGAGTGAGGTTGATCCCCATTTCCTGCAGGCCACTATTGTGCTTATAAAGCTGACGGATGCCTTCCCTGGTGACCTCCTCCATGATATTAGAGCGTGATTGCACTCCATAAAAGGGGAGAAAGATGGAGTGGGGGGTTGGCGAGAGCCCAGAAAGGAAACCACAGAAGCTGGGAAGGTTGAGTTCTGAAGCAGGAGAGAAGTGATATAGTGTATAGGCTATCAGTTCCATGAAGGTGGGTATCATGTCTATTTTTCCATATTGTTGTATCATCAGCACATTGCTGGCCTATTTGTCTAAATCAACAATAATCTACAATTCTAATGTTCAAAAAAATAAAAAGTTTCTGTTCTGAAATTGATTCATATTTTAAATCTAATTTCTGCGAACAATTTAGATTGTAAACTAAAATGGGAGAGTGCCCGTTAATTTAACCCATCAAGTTTAGCACTGCTCTGGGCACAATGTGGGTGCTCCAGAACTATTGAATTGAACAGTCTCCTAGTTTTAAAGTTATTTAAACTCAGAAATGTTTAGTTAATATAATGTGGTCAATGTTAATGTTCCCACTTGTCTCTGGATGACTAAAATTCAGTCCTGACATTTGGGGAGCAAGTATTTCTCCTGCACTCCTTAGTATCTACTAGTTTGGACAATTTCCTTGACAATTCTATGTAAAGAGAGGTGGCTGGTATAATCTTTTAAAATCAAAACTGCTTCATCGTGTACCTGACTGGACACCCCAGCCAACTTGGCCTAATAGATTTTTCTATATGAAGTAACTACATACTAAAAAGTATTGAAGAACTGGGTAAAGATGGGTCTCCCACCTCACCATATTCAGACCTCTGGTTAGCGTCTACTTCTCTGGATTTACACAGCTCTTAAAATCACCAATCTAGTATATTCAGATTAAAACTGTAAACACTTCCAGAATATGTTGATTTTGAAAGACAGGAAAAATTTTAGGAGTAACCTTTAAAGAAAGAATACTTTAAAAAGGTAACTCAGCTCTCCCATCCATTTCCGTTGAGTCCATTCCGACTCATAGCGACCCTGTAGGACAGAGTAGAACTACCCCATAGAGTTTACCAGGCTGTAATCTTCATGGAAGTAGGCTGCCGTATCTTTTTCTTGTGCAGCAGCTGGTGGGTATGAATCACCCACCTTTTGGTTAGCAGCTGAGTACTTCACCACTGCACTACCAGCTCTCCAGAGATCTTCATTTCCATTTCTCTAAAAAGGGCTTTTTTTTAATGTATGTATACTATATATAGTAAGTATACTATATTTAGTATGTTGCTAGATGCCGTTGAGTCCATTCTGACTCATATTGACCCTATAGGACAGAGTAGAACTGCCCCATACGGTTTCCAAGGAGTGGCTGGTAGATCTGAACTGCCAACGTTTTGATTAGCAGCCAATCTCTTAACCACTGTGCCACCAGGGCTCTATATTTAGTATAATATATAAACTATTATATATGTATTCTATACTAATATAGTATACATACTCTATATACTCATATATACAGTAAAACTTATGAAATCCAGAACCTGTGTAAGACAAAAACCTATCAGAGAAAGGAAACTAAAATATTTTTCACTAAAACAAGCAATAAAAAAAAAAAGTGGTATGACTGCACTCTGTCAAAGGAAGAAAATTTGTGAGACCTGGAAAACTGATTCATGTTTTAAATCTAATTTTTTTAAAGCTTCCTGCAAGATAAACTAGGTAGTCCCATCAATTTCTGGCTCTCTCAATTTTTATTGTAATTACATACATATACACATACATACACTACGCACACACACACCATATGTGTGTGTGTATATATGTATATATACATCCAAACCCAACCAAACCCACTGGCGTCGAGTGGATTCCGACTCATAGCAACCCTATAGGACAGAGTAGAACTGCCCCATTGAGTTTTCAAGAAGTGCCTGGCGGATTTGAACTGCCAACCTCTTGGTTAGCAGCTGAAGCACTTAACCACTATGCCACCAGGGTTTCCTGTACATATACATATGTAACCAAAAAAAAAAAAACAAACCCGTTGCAGTCAAGTCGATTCCAACTTGTATATACGTATATGTATAAAACGTATACATATATATGTGTGTATGGAAACCGTGGTGGTGTAGTGGTTAAGTGCTACGGCTACTAACCAAAACGTTGGCAGTTCGAATCCACCAGGTGCTCCTTGGAAACTCTGTGGGGCGGTTCTACTCTATCCTATAGGGTTGCTATGAGTCAGAACGGACTCAACGGCAAAGGGTTGTGTACACACACACATAAGTTGCTGTTGAGTTGATCCTGAGTCACAACAACCCCTACATATATAATATCATAAAGTAGTAATAAACTTCCAAATACATACTAGAGTTTCAAGTCCTTTGGTTAAACAGGTAGATCGTGTTTAGCTTTTTCTCATCTTTGTTACTGGCAGAGCTTCAAAATCTTGAAGTTGAAAATAATTATTTTTGTTACAAGTGTGAAAGTAGAGTGCTTTTAGGGACATATGTGATGATGGAAACAATTGAAGTCATTAAGCTTTTTGAGTTTATTAAAGTGTTTACTGATCAGGGTAATTTTGTCTTGAGCTGAATTCAGGTATATCTGTAGGAGTGACATCAGTAATACATCTGAATTTTCCATTATCGCTGACGCTGAAAAAAAAGTTTAAAAAAAAGCAATTAAAACTATAATTAAACCAACACTGAGACATAACTTGAGATTGAAGAAGTTTCTAAGCTTATACAAAAGTTTTTTTAGAAAGGCTTTCAGATGTTCAAAGATAAAATAATTTTGATTCTATATCCTGCATTTCCTCTTGATGATAGGATATTCCCTGTTAAATTCCTGCAGGCATCAAATTTAACACATAGGTTTGAGCTATTTCTAAATTCCCACATTATATTAAGTGAGAAAAGAAGCTGCAGAACGGTGAGTAGTCTGATCCTTTTATGTAACAAAAAATGATATTGCTCTTAATGTAGATTTAACTATATAATTGTATATACATAAGTGTGTGAGAAATAAAATATTTAGTTCACAACAGTTAATCCTGGAGAGGAATTTTGTGGAAGTTGACGGAAAGTTCTCAAATTTCATTTCGGACCTTTCAGTTTTGGGACCATGTATCTTATTTCTTTTATTTAAAAAAAAAAAAAAAGCAACAAGTACTCAGGCCTTTATAGGTTTTCATCTTTATACAATTTTCTCTTAATATAGAGAAGAATGCTTCTAGCACTGTTTTAAAATTCTCATTGTTATCCTCAATCTTTTTGGATTGTTATTTCTCCCTTAAACTGGCTGTAATACAGGTTCTATGTACGTGGTTGGAAAAACCTCTCATTAGGGGAAGCGTATGGAATGGAGGGGAAGTGTAAGGAAGATTTGTGAAGGAGAGTACTGAAAAGAAAGGGTACTGATAGACTTAGGGAGCGGGAACAGAGGTACAGGGAGAGAAGAATGTTTCTGGAATAATATGACAGATGTTCGTCTCGCGACCCCAGAAAACAATACGCTACAGGTGAGTTAGCAACTCTGACGAAAAGGAAGGTTGAGGAAGTAGGAAATATTGTTTTCAGATGGGTGGCGATTGCGCCCTCTAGTGGAGCCTAGCGAGCTAGTATATCTGGGGAAAGCAGGGCTGTTAGCAAAACTTGCTCCAAAGGTGAGAAATTGAGACACAGAAGGAAATGTATTTGGCTAAACATGGTGGATTAAATACTTAGATCTCTACTTCTCAAAACGACATTAAAATACTAGTAACACGGGAGGAGATATAAATCCTTCGGATGAGGAGAAAAGAACAGACAAGAAGTGAAAACTAAGTTTTAGAAAATTAAGTGGGTGGAAGTTTGCAGAGAAGAGGGGTCTGAATGCCAAGTGATTTCAAGGAGGACTTCAGTGTGAAGCAAGCCTATTCATGATGCAGAACCCCAGAAAGTCTCCATAACTGGAGGCAACATTTATCTCTCACATCCCAGGGGAATTGTTTGAATGTCTGAACAAGGATGTCCTGCACACTTAAGCAATTGCCAGAGTCTGGCAGTTACTTCTGAGGAGAAAGTGAACCAGAATACCTCAGGATGTAGGGAATTTGAGCACAGTAGAGGTCAGGGACTGGCTCAAAACTGAAGTGAGAGTCGAAACCTTGAGTGGCAAGACCCCTTGTCCCTACTGGAGCTCAGCTCCAAAAAGTCTGGTTGGTAGTCAGAAATAAATCACCACCTTATTCCTTCCAGCAACATAAAAAGTGAAAGGTTCTTCTGAGGGGATGCTAAACAGCCTACAAAAAAAGACACTGATATTGATTTTGGAAGGTTCTCTAATGGAACAACTGGGTTTCTGCTGGCAGGACTGCCTCACTGTGAAGCCCATTAGTGGACACGTTCCACCACAAACACCGGGCTTCTGTGAGCATTTTTAGTGTTCCGTTTTAAATAGGCAAGGACAAAATAGAATCACCAACTCTCAATCCAGTGCAAAGGTAGAGTGGAATACTTTCTCATAAACAAGGTGTCAAAAATTTAAACTTTCGTTTATCTTTCATTAGGAAGTGACTGGAGGAAGAAGCAGGTGAATAGGTTATTAAACAAGAAAGAGAGAAAAAAACAAAAACAGTGCACCCAGGAAACTGAGCTCCATGCAAAGGAAAAGGTAAGAGAAAGTCCAGACTGTGAGCCCTGCTTGAGTCTCACAGAGCAGTGAGCCCAGCAGGATCATAAAGGGCTGTAGTAGGAAACTGTCATTGGTTGCTGGCGGGACAGAAATCTATGTATATGACAAAGAGCAAAGTAGTATTTTGAGTGATTTTACAATTCTCTTAGATGGTTTAGGAAGGACTACTGATGGAACACTGGAAATGAAGCAAATGAAAAGGCAATTATTGGCTACAATTTTTTTTTTTAAGTTTTTAAAAAAGGAAATGTAATCATAGAACACTGCTTAGCAGAGAACAATGTGATTTTAATCACATTATGACGAAAGTTGGACATTGACCTAACCAAAAGTTGTGATATTATAAATTAAAGGATGCATGAAGGTAAATTAACCTCATGAACATTTGTACAGGTTACTTTAGGGGGGAGGAATGATAGCTCTTCAATCGGGCAGATATTCTTGATAATTACTGGGCATCACAATCACCTGTGAGTGTGTTAAATAGCAATTACTGGGCACCATCAGTATGCTGAATGCTCCTTAGAAGCAAGGATGGCTAGATTTCGTCTCACATACTTTGGATGTGTTATCAGGAGGGACTAGTCCCTGGAGAAGGACATCACGCTTGGTAAAATGAAGGGTCATTGAAAAAGAGGAAGACCCTCAACAAGATGGATTGACACAGTGGGTGCAACAATGGGGTCAAGCATAACAATGATTATGAAGATGCATAGGACCAGGCAGTGTTTTGTTCTGTTGTACATAGGGTTGCTATGAGTCTGAACCAACCTAACAGCACCTAACAACAACATCCTCAGTAAGGAGCCCTGGTGGTGCAGTGGTTAGGAGCTATGACTGCTAACCCAAAGGTTAGCAGTTTGGATCCACAAGCCACTCCTTGGAAACCCTACTGGGCAGTTCTGCTTTGTCCTATAAAATCAGTATGAGTCAGAATTGACTCAGTGGCAACGGGTTTGATTTTTGGTTTAGGTCTAAGGTAGAGCCCAAGAATTTCCCTTTCTAACAGGTTCTTAGGTGATGATGCTGCTGTTGGTCTGGGGAGTACACTTTGACAACCGCTGCTATTGGGCATTCACCACCACTGCTCCCTTGTAGCAGGACTTATTTTCAATAGATTTTAATAAAAACACTTGGAATGCAACAACAACAAAAAAAATTGTTAAAATATAGTAATCACAGCCTTCCTCTCTCCTCCCTCCCACTAAAGAGAAGTCTGTATTTGTTCATTCATCTCACTCCCTCTGCTGCCTCCTAAAGGAGCCCTGGTGGCATAGTGGATAAAGCACTCTGCTGCTAACCGGAAGATTGGTGGTTTGAATCCACCAGCCACTCCACATGAGAAAGATGTGGCAGTCTGCTTCCATAAAGGTTACAACCTTGGAAACCCTTGGGGCAGTTCTACACTGTCCTGTGGGGTCGCTATGAGTTGAAATGGGCTCAGAAGCAATGGATGGGGTTGTCTCCTAAGGGAAAGACTCTTGCTGACTGAAAGAGTGGTCCAGTCAATCTACATAGTGAGAAGTGGCCTTTGAAAGCCTACCATTAGTAATATCTGTGTGTAATTTCAGATATTCAGATAAATAAGTGAATTCCAATTTTGGTGTTAATTTTGGTTCTTAAACCGTGCCTTGGCTGTACCACAGAGTTCTGAGACTGTATATGCAGATTCCTGGATTTAACGACAGCTAAGTACATTTTTTTTTTTTTTAAGTACATGGAGGGGGAAGTCCTGTTATCCTAAATCATCCAACAGATGTCAAGAATGAAGGACAAAGAATTCTGAAGCTGGAACCCTAGCCTTCCCCCCCTCCCCCCCGAGAAAGGGGTTTTTACTATTATCCAGGGGTAAGAAGTCAGCAATGAGTGTAGTGCTGGCAAAGAAGATCTTTGTGTGAATTCTTCCGTGACTGATTCCTAAACCCGTAGGAGTACTCTTGCAACACTCCGCCAGATGCAAATAGAAATTAACCTATATTAATCTCTGTTCTCTAAAGGGAAAAATATTCTTAAATACCCAAAAATAAAAGTCACGGAAAAAATGAGCAGGAAATCCTCCCCAAATATGCTAATTCTTAATTGTAACACTTACCTCTCTTAATCACCCCCTACTTATGCATGCTTACTCAATAACGCGTTTTCTTACTATGGGTTTTATGCACACAAAACTATAATGGAGCATTTTTTTTTTTTCGGAGGGGGAGTTGCTTCCATCATAAACCTTCACTTTTTTTAGTGCTTTGACTACTTTCACATCTGTTATATCTATAATTTTACTTTTAGAGCCAAAGAGAAATGCTTTGTTTGGTTTCTTTGGGGAATCCCTAGCTTATTATATTTCCTAATGTAGTTCAAGTTTATTGAGGGATAAGTCCCCAGTTCCTCTCCCCATCTAATTGCTTAAGTACAGGCGTTAAGGTTAATCTTGTTGAGTACTTCAGCTTCCTCCCTTGAGTCGCCTTCAGAAGCTAGGAGATGAGCTGGTCAGGTTCCTTTACTACACAGTAGTGAACACATTGGCAACCTTCTTGTCCCACGTGTGCCACGTATTAAAAAGAGTAGAGTCTAAATGCGAAGGCTGTGTAATTTCATATGGGGATGATTTAAAGAACTGTAGAAGTGAATAGATGCTCGTCATTGCCTCTCAAATGAAGCAGCCCTGCTCTTACAGATATGCTCCTTCGGGACTGCTTCCCAGAAAATGTGAGTGTTAAGTAATTCCAAGCTCCTGCTAAACAATGGACTGCATTACTCCATTCATATTTCTGATAGCTCCCCAAGCTACAAAGTGCTGCCTCGTTGTAGGGGAATTGTACTTGCTTACTTTCTTCCAATAGATGCAATATGCAGCAGTTCTTACCTTTTTTTCTTTATTTTAATTTTTAAACTTTTTTTTTGGTCACAGGCCTTTAAAGAATCTAATTAAATCCACAGACCACTTCTTCAAATAAATCATGTCTGAACCTATAAACAACATTTTGCATATTATTTCCAGAGATTCATGGTCTCTTTAAAGCTCCTTTCTGAGCTTTACTTTAATAATCCCTGAGAGTGAAATACACACTGGCTTTGAGGTTCAGCAGGTTCAAGTCTCGGCCATGTCACTTACTGCCTCTTTGACCTCGTGCACTTGAACGCCCACTTTTTCAGCTTTCCCGCTTGTAAACCTGACATCGTTATGTGTGCCCTGTCCTCTCCAGGGAGGGACAAAGTTAGAGACATGTCTAATATTTTAACTGTTACAGCAACCATTACACTAGGGAAAGCAGAACCCTGATTTTCCTATGGGAAAATATTCTTCCCACTTTTGAAGCAACCTTGGTGGCATCAAGGCACTCCAAGCTCCTCTGGGCAAGTAGTAGGCACATGGCAAAATTTATACCAGTCAGACACTCCCTTGAACCTCGCATACAGTGAAAACGTTTGAAAAGGTTTGGTCCTGATTCATTCTTAGAGCAGTACTCCAATTACAAACTTGAGTAATTCCCTTTTTCAAATCACTGACAATGAGAACTAGCAAAAATAAGTGTTTTTTGTCTTGTTTTGTTTTTAATTTTCAATAACAGCTTTGGGAAATAAATGCATAGAAAGGCAAACATCCATTGATTTGATAGATCAGCCTCTCCCAACTACAATCTTGGCTCCATGAGAGCAGGTACCTCACCTGTCTTTTCAGTCTTAGATGCCCAGCAACTAGAAGAGTGCCTGACATGTAGTTGCCACTCAATAAATATTTGTGGAATGAAAGGTGGAGAGGGATGAGATCAAAGAGGTAGGCAGGGGCCAGATTTCAGAGGATATTACAGACCATGGTAAAAAATAATTTTCCCAAACCACTAGACAATTTTAGTAAGGCGTGTTGTCGTCACTGCTTGAAATTAAGATCAATATGCTTTTCTTATGATTTTCAGGTCCCATGTCTGACCTTTACAGAAAGCACAAAATATTTGAGTAATTAATACTATTCTAATTATTAGGGCATGGGGAATTATGGAGGTAGAGAAAAGACAAAGCAAAGAGCTAAGACCTTAAAGATATTCCAAAGTTCATCTATTTATTTCTGTAAAATGTGGCATGATTTGCAAAAACATTGCTTATAATAAAAAGAATTTTATTAAATTTTCTACAGGAGAGTTAGGTTATCTCATCTCACAAAATACAAATTTCATAGATGCTTTACCTTTCTGGGCACATTAATTGGTTTATTATTAACATTTTCTGGACTATCCGATTACACAGTCATCTTCTTCCTTGATAAAGGGAAATGTCATTTTGCATTGCGAATCTGTACCTGTACCATTGAAGCTACAATGTCCCTGGGGTCAGGAGTTTTGTCCATTTCATCTGATAGCTACAAGGATAGATGACAATATTATAGAGTTTTTGATTTCTCCACTCAAACAGTCAGTGTAATATGATGCCAGTAAAATGTGTTATCGTTTTTAGAACTTGACAAAATAACTCTAATGTTAATTTCAATGAATATATACCCAACCCCATTGCCATGAAGTCAACTCCAACTTATAATGACCCTGTAGGACAGGGTAGAACTGCCCCATAGGATTTCGTTTGTTTTTTAATTGTGCTTTTTTTTTTTTAGGTGAAGGTTTACAGAAGAAATTAGTTTCTCATTAAACAATTAAGACACAAATTGTTTTGTGACATTGGTTGCCAACACTGCAATGTGTCAACCTTCTCCCCTTCTCAAACTTGGGTTCCCCATTTCCATTCATCCAGTTTTCCTATCCCCTCCCCTCCCCTGCCCGTGCCCACCTTCTTGTCCTGGGCTGGTGTGCCCATTTAGTCTTGTATACGTGGTTGAGCTACGTGTATTATTGTTTATTTCAGGGGCCAATCTAATCTTTGGCTGAAGAGTGAACCCCAGGAATGACTTCAGTACTGAGTTAAAAGAGTGTCCAGGGGTCATATTCTAGGAATTTCTCCAGTCTCTGTCAGACCCGTAAGTCTGGTCTTTTTTTGAGTTTAAATTTTATTCTACATTTTCCTCCAGCTCTGTCTGGGACCCTCTACTGTGATCCCTGTCAGAGCAGTTAGTGGTGGTAGTCAGGTACCATCTAGTTGTGCTGGACTCAGCCTGGTGGAGGTGGTGGTATTGTGGTCCATTAGTCCTTTGGACTAATCTTTCCCTTGCGTCTTTTGTTTTCTTCATTCTCCCTTGCTCCAGATGGGGTGGGACCAATGGAGTATCTTAGATGGCTGCTCACAAGCTTTAAGACTCCAGGCGCTACTCCCCAAAGTAGGATGTAGAACATTTTCTTTATAAATTGTTATGCCAATTGAGCTAGATGTTCCCCGAGACCATGGTCCCCAAGGGCTGTAAATCTTTGTAAATCTTTACAGAGCAGACTGCCATATCTTTCTCCCACGGAGCAGCTGTTGGGTTAACTGCACCACCAGGACTCATAATGATTGTATCTATATATGATGGTTAAGATTGTGTGTCAAATTGGCTGGGCCATGATTTTCAGTGCTTTAGTAGTTGTATAATGTGATCACTTCCCTGTTGAAATTTGATATGTGTTCACCCCCATGACAGAATCTGCTGAATAGTACTGGCAGGGGCGGGACCTGTGGCAGCTCACCGCTCCCTCAACCTTCATCTCTCCCCAGTCCACCGCCTACTTCCTTCCTGCTCGCCTTGCCAAAGTTTTTGGCTTGTTCTGGATTCAGCAGCTGCCTCTTGTCATCTGATCTCTGGTTCTTGGGACTTGAGCTAGTAGCTTACCTGTCAGTCTTGGGATTCGTGGATCTTCACGTTTGAGAGCAAGAGTCCTGCTCCCCTACCTGCCCATCTTGGGTTCACCAGCCCCTGTGGCTACGTGAATCAGGAGAAACTTTGTGGTCTTGCCTGTCCATCTTGGGATTCATCGACCTTTACAGCCTGTGAGCGGGAGCCCCCCTCTCTGACCTGTCGATCTTGGGTTTGACAGCTTCTGTGGCTGCGTGAATTGGAAGAGGCCTCTATAATCCCTCTAGGTCTATATTTATGCATTTTACTGGTTTTGCCTCTCTGGAGAACCCAGCCTAAGACTGTGTGTATATATATATATAAATATATATATACATAAAATCTAAGGATTTTTAAAAATAACGCTAATGATATAGTACTTGTTCTCTAGAAATTAAAAAAAAAAACTACGACAATATTTTAACTGTTTGTTTTTAAATAACTATAGATTTGCAGAGAGTTGCAAGCACAATAGAAAGGCCCCATGTTCTCTTTACCCAGTTCCCCTCAATGGTCAGGTATAATTAAAGTAAAATATCAAATCAAAGAAATTAACATTGGTACAATGCTTGGTAAAGTAGAAGGTCAGTGAAAAAGAGGAAGAACCTCAACAAGGTAGACTGATATAGTGGCTGTAACAATGGACTCAAACATAGCAACGGTTGTGAGGATGGCGCAGGACCAGGCAGTCAGAACCGACTTGACCGCACCTAACAATAACAGTGTGTGTATATAGTTCTATATCATTTTATGATATGTGTAGATCTGTGTTACCACCACCAAAATTAAGATACAGAACTATCCCGTCACCACAAAGATGTCCCCCAGCTATTCCTTTATAGTTATGGTTTGGTCCAGGCAAGTCATCCTCCTGAGTCTGGTCAACTTGAGGCCCAGACCTGACAAATCTTTAGAGCCTTGGTCAACGGTGAGGCCTTTGACTAGGCAAACTTAGCCTTCCTGGAGTGTACCCTTGGTCTCAAACTTTGAAATGAGCTATCAAAATTGTGGGCAGAATTATGTGTGCCTAAAAAAATATTTATAAATGAAAATGTTGAATCATAAATGAAATCTACTCAGGAGAACACATTATTTTCTAGAATCCTGTTTTAAAGCAAATGATCAGCCTATATTTTATTTAGCAAGTTGTTTTTCATTAAAAATACAACTTGCCGACCTTCTTGCTTTTTTAAGTTCT